>NC_135188.1:19225918-19483418 GCF_041146795.1 Maylandia zebra | reverse complement strand
AAGCTAGTAGTAGGGCTCTCCATACCTGAGCGTGTCCATTCTCCAGTGTGGATCATTCAGTCTAGCTGACAGCAGCTTCACTCCAGAGTCTCCTGGATGATTGTAGCTCAGATCCAGCTCTTTCAGATAAGAGGAGTTGGAGCTCAGAGCTGAGGCCAGCGACACACAGCCTTCACTTGTAATCATACATCCTGACAGCCTGCAGACACAAAACACAGCAGAAAACAGAAGCTCATTGTATAGTAAAAAGAAAAATAACTTAGGAAGGGTTCGATTTTTTGTTTTAAAGTCAACCCACTATTGTATCCAGTGTTTGAATGAATACAGTCCAAATATAAAAAAAAGTTTCTATTGAGAAATAATTCCTAAAATACTGTCAAAGCTACTTTTAAACTCCCCTTGTTATTCAATTCAATTTTTATTTATATAGTGACAGATCACAACAAAAGTCACCTCAAGGCACTTTATATTGTACAGTAGATCGTACAATAATAGATACAGTAGAAAAGCCCAACAATCATATGACTCCCTATGAGCAAGTACTTTGGCGACAGTGGGAAGGAAAAACTCCATTTTAACAGGAAGAAACCTTCGGCAGAACCAGGCTCAGGGCCATCTACTTTATTTGTTACCAGTTATCACTTGTTGACCTGAGCATTTCCAGTTTGCACTGTGTCCTCTTCAGCGCAGCAGATAGCATCTTCACTCCTGAATCTTGCAGATCATTGTGGTTCAGGTCAAGCTCCCTCAGGCTACAAGTCTGTGAGATGAGAACTGAGGACAGAACGTCACAGCTTCTCTGTGAGAGTTTGCAGTCACAGAGCCTGGACAGAAAATAATAAACACGAAAAACATTTCATTTGAAATGTAAATAAAGTGCCTCTATCAACCAGCAAGAGTTAGAAACATAAGAAATTAGAAACAGATTGGTAACAGTTGCAGCTAAGTTAAATAATAAAATAAATCTTTCAGGGACCAGAGGGTGGGAATTTCCTAAGTGTGCAGCTGTGGGAAATGCATCGAAAACATTTGATTTCATCAGCTAAACATTTGCTATCCATAGTGTAAATCCTGCAAGTCACCACAAATTCCTCTGGGTGTAACATGCTATACAAATCTAGGCTGTATATAATAGAAATCATTAATAGAAAAATACTACAGGAGAATTCAGGGTGACCTTATCCAACCCTGACTTTATGAACAAGGAAGGTTTTTAAACCCAGTTGTTAAAGCAGAGAGAGAGTCCTCACAAATCCAAACTGGGAACTGGTTCCACAAATTCGACATATACACTCTCCAGCATTCTGGATCAATTGAAGGTGTTTCACTGAGCTTTTAATGTAATAAATGACAACACTCCACTCCAGAAGTATTAAATATATGAACTACTTTTTCAGCATCACTGTAAGCCAGGATGTTTTTAATTTTAGAAAGATTGTACAAATGTATGAAAGCAGTCCTACATTTTCCTAGCATTGTTCATAATTTCTTCAATCAGTGAAGACTAAGATGTCCTAGCTTTACAGAGGAGTTTTCTAATGACATACAGAGGAGCAAGCTTATTCCAGGCTAAATGAAGATCTTTCTGGTTTCTTTCATGCACAAGAGTCCTACAAATTGAGGATATAACATTATTAACAACTCCTCTGTCGAAGTTTAGGCCCTGGTGCTACATTTAATCTGTCTATCTGAAATTTAGCTCCCTCGTGTAATGTGCTGAGATGTGCAAAAAAGTCATACTAAAAAACCCAATAACAAATCAGCTACAGTGGGATGCAAAACTTTGGGCAACCTTTTTAATAGTCATTATTTTCCTGTATAAATCGTTGGTTGTTACAATAAAAAAAATGTAATTTAAATATATCATATAAGAGACACACACAGTGATATTTGAGAAATGAAATGAAGTTTATTGGATTTACAGACAGTGTGCAATAATTGTTTAAACAAAATCAGGCAGGTGAATAAATTTGGGCACCAGAAAAAAAAGAAATGAAATTAATATTTAGTAGATCCTCCTTTTGCAGAAATTACAGCCTCTAAATGCTTCCGGTAGGTTCCAATGAGAGCCTGGATTGGGGTTGAAGGTATTTTGGACCATTCCTCGTTACAAAACATCTCTAATTCATTCAGGTTTGATGGCTTCCGAGCATGGACAGCTCTCTTTACCACAGATCTTCAGTAATATTCAGGTCTGGGGACTGAGATGGCCATTCCAGAACGTTGTACTTGTTCCTCTGCATGAATGCCTTAGTGGATTTTGAGCAGTGTTTCAGGTCATTGTCTTGTTGAAAGATCCAGTCCCGGCGCAGCTTCAGCTTTGTCACTGATTCCTGGACATTGGTCTCCAGAATCTGCTAATACTGAGTGGAATCCATGTGTCCCTCAACTTTGACAAGATTCACAGTCCCTGCACTGCCCACACAGCCCCACAGCATGATGGAACCACCACCATATTTTACTGTAGGTAGCAGGTGTTTTTCTTGGAATGCTGTGTTCTTTTTCCTCCATGCATAACGCCTCTTGTTATGCCCAAATAACTCAATTTTAGTTTCATCAGTTCACAGCACCTTAATCCAGAATGAAGCTGGCTTGTCCAAATGTGCTTTAGCAAACCTCAAGCGGCTCTGTTTGTGCTGTGGGCGGAGCAAAGGCTTCCTCTGCATCACTCTTGCATACTGTTGGTTGACTCTGACTGTTCTCACCATTCGTCGCTTCTGTCTATCCAAGATTTTTCTTGGTCTGCCACTTCGAGCATTAACTTGAACTGAGTCTGTGGTCTTCCATTTTCTCAATATGTTCCTAACTGTGGAAACAGCTTACATCTCTGAGACAGCTTTCTGTATCCTTCCCCTAAACCATGATGGTGAACAATCTTTGTCTTCAGGTCATTTGAGAGTTGTTTTGAGACCCCATGTTGCTACTCTTCAGAGAAAATTAAAAGAGGAGGGAAACTTACAATTGACCCCCTTAAATACTCTTTCTCATTACTGGATTCAACATGTATGTAGGAGGTCAGGGGTCACTGAGCTTACCAAGCCAATTTGAGTTCCAATAATTAGTTCTAAAGGTTTTGGAATCAATAAAATGACAACAGTGCCCAAATTTATGCACCTGCCTGATTTTGTTTAAACAATTATTGCACACTTTCTGTAAATCCAATAAACTTCATTTCACTTCTCAAATATCACTGTGTGTGTCTCCTATATGATATATATAACTGACGTTTTTTATTGTAACAAACAACGATTTATACAGGAAAATAATGACTATTAACAAGGTTGCCCAAACTTTTGCATCCCACTGTATTTTGATTTTAAGGTGCAAGTCTGGCTGCATCTTTTGTGAGTTCAATCCAAAGATATTGGTGATGTAAAGTTGTGTTTTTGTGAAACAGCATTTTTCGGGCAAATAAAATATAAGTATAGTTCGATCTGCCCTAAACATCACATGCTTCATGAGAATCCAAGCATTGAGATATCTATGCTGCGATATTAGATCACACATAGTGTCATCTCATGTAGATCGAATTTACATTAAAGGCTCCAACCAAGATGTACAAAAGTAACTACAGCTTGCCTGGACATACACAAGGGCCCTATCATCTGTGCTTGCAACCTTATTATTATCATTATTATTATTATTATTTAGTTTATTAAGTATTTAGAGTTCTCATGCCTTTTAACTCTGTTCTGACCTGAGTGAATCCAGTCTGCAGTATGAACTCTTCAATCCAGCAGACAGTATCTTCACACCAGAATCTTGCACATTGTTGTTACTCAGATCCAGCTTCCTCAGATGAGATGAGTCACAGTTTAAAACTGAGGACAGAGCTTCACAGCTTCTCAGTGAAAGGTTACAGCCACTTAGTCTACAGGGAAAATAATCAGTCAATCAATCAATCAAATAACAAAGCAATGATTAGCTCTTCTAGTAAGCTGAGTATCTCAATGAATATCTGTGTACTTACACAGCTTTCTTGGAGTCTTTGATGACTGGTAGCAGCCTCAGAAGAGCCCTTTCTGAAACCTGATATTTCTTCAGCTCAAACACATCCAGATCCTTTTCTGATGACAATAAGATGAAGACTACGGCTGACCACTCGTCAGGAGACAGTTCGTATGCGTAGAGACGCCCTAAACTCAGGATCAACTGGATTGTCTCTGCTAGAGAACAATCATTCAGTTCATTCAGACAATGAAAGAGATTGATAATTTTCTCTGTAGGCAGATTCTCACAGAGCTTGTTCTCAATGTACCGGACTGTCTGTTTACTTGCTTTTGAGATACTTTCTGAATCAGTCACAAGGCCTCTGAGTAGAATCTGATTGGTTACCAGTGAAAGACCCAGCAGAAAGCGGAGAAATAAGTCCAGGTGTCCGTTTGGACTCTGTAAGGCCTTGTCCACAGCACATTGGTAGAAGATTGTAGATGAGGTTTGTTTTTTTACCAGCAGATTGACTCCAGAGTTGATGAAGGTCAGATGGACATGAAGAGCAGCCAGAAACTCCTGAACACTCAGATGGATGAAGCAGTACACCCTGTCCTGGTACAGTCCTCTCTCCTCTTTAAAGATCTGTGTGAACACTCCTGAGTACACTGATGCTGCTGTGATATCGATGCCACACTCTGTCAGGTCTGATTCATAGAAGATCAGGTTTCCTTTCTGCAGATGATCAAAAGCCAGTTTCCCCAGAGACTCAATCATCTCCCTGCTCTCTGGACTCCAGTGTGGATCTGTCTCAACTCCTCCATCGTACTTGACCTTTTTCACTTTGGCCTGAACCACTAGGAAGTGGATGTACATCTCAGTCAGGGTCTTGGGCAGCTCTTCCTCATCTCTGGTTTTCAGCACATCCTCCAGAACTGTAGCAGTGATCCAGCAGAAGACTGGGATGTGACACATGATGTGGAGGCTTCGTGATGTCTTGATGTGGGAGATGATCCTGCTGGCCTGCTCCTCATCTCTGAATCTCTTCTTAAAGTACTCCTCTTTCTGTTGGTCAGTGAACCCTCTGACCTCTGTCACCATACTAACACATTCAGGAGGGATTTGATTGGCTGCTGCAGGTCTTGTGGTTATCCAGAGGCGAGCAGAGGGAAACAGATGTCCCCTGATGAGGTTTGTCAGCAGCACATCCACTGAGGTCGACTCTGTAACATCAGTAAAGATCTCAGTGTTGTGGAAGTCCAAAGGAAGCCGACACTCATCAAGACCGTCTAAGATGAACACAACCTGGAAGTCTTCAAAGCTGCAGATTCCTGCTTTTTTGGTTTCAGTAAAGAAACAATGCACAAGTTCTACCAAGCTGAACTTTTTCTCCTTCAACACATTGAGTTCTTTGAAAGTGAATGGAAATGTGAATTCAATGTTCTGGTTGGTTTTGTCTTCAGCCCAGTCCAGAGTGAATTTTTGTGTTAAGACAGTTTTCCCAATGCCAGCCACTCCCTTTGTCAGCACTGTTCTGATTGGTTCATCTCTTCCAGTGGAGCCTTTGAAGATATCTTCTAATCTTATTGTTGTTTCTGATCTGTGCATTTTCTGGGATGCTGTTTCAATCTGTCTGACTTCATGTTCATCATTAACCTTTGTAGTCTTTTGTTCTGTAATGTAGAGCTCTGTGTAGATCTGATTAAGAAATGTTGGGTTTCCTGCTTTAGCGATCCCCTCAAACAAACACTGGAATTTCTTCTTTAGTTTGGACTTAATTTTGCAATGACACTGAACAAAAGCATCTTAAATACAGAAAGAAAAAAAATGGAAAGATGTAAGAGTTAGTGAACAATGAAAACATTATCATGGATGTGTGTGATCAGTTCTACATTTACAGTGTAGGATATCAGTACAATATTACAAATTCTACCCATCTTCCTAAAACTTATCCAGATCCAGGCTGTCTGAGCCTTCTAGACCTCTCCCTTATCCTCCACTGTATCCTTAATCTTCTAGAGGTTACCAAAGGATTCTCAAGCCAGCTGAGAGAAAAATCTTCAGTGTGTCCTAAGTCTGCCCTTGGCTCTCTTCTAAGTTGAACTTTCTCAAGACCCCTCACTTAGAAGATGTCAGGAGACATTTTAGGCAGATATCTGAGACATCACTTAGTCATTATTAATAGATGGGACTGCTGCTCTGTTCAGGGCCTCTCCTTAATGGCTAGAGGTGGCAAAATTACTGAAATAATATTAGTAAACCAAAAAAAAAAAAAAAAAAAAAAGTACAGTCAGAGAATAGTGAGATTTGGCAGGTGAGGGTGACCCTATGATTGATATTATTATCATTTCTATTGAAAGCTCAAGTAGAATTTCTTTGTCTGCAGGTTTTGATCAGCTGACCTGCTGGTGCTGATCTGAAGTTTACAGCTCTTTGTGGATTTACACAACCGATAGAAACAAGCTAATACTTCACAAACTATCTTGGCAGTTTACTCTTTATACTTTCTTTACACTAGACTGTATTCAGTTGATATGAAGGTTGAATTCAGTGAATTTGTCAGGGTTCTGGGTTTTCTGACCTAGCATTTTGAGTTCCTGTGATTTATATCATTTTGTGTTGTGAATTATGTATCAAGTTCTCTTTGTTAGTCTATAGTTTATTTCTACAGGGTCTCTAGTTTCTTGTGGCCCCGGTTTAGTTCCCTGATGGTTTAATCATTTCCCTCTGTATAGTTGACCCCTGTGCCTTCCTCTGTGTGTTTAAGTTTATACTGTTATGAGAGTTCTTGTGCCTTGTGTCCACTCCTTACGTTCCATGTTTTCCTCATCCCGTCATGTCTGTGCTTCCTCTCGTGCCCCTCTCGTGCCCCTCTGTGCTCTCTCTCTCTCTCCTTCTCTCTCACTCACCCTCCAATCTGTCTCTGTGTCCTCCCAGTTTTGTCACGCGTGTAATTGCCCTCAGCTGTGTCTCCCAGCTGTTCCCTGTTCTACTATGCCATGGTTATATCAATGGCTATACACTGCCTCTCTCTCACTTCTATTCCAAAACTAAATAGTGTGCGGCCACTGCTCACTTTAAAACACTGAATCACCCCCAAAACTCTAACCCACCCTGCTAGACATGGACAATGTGAAGGTTAAGGCAAAAGAAGCTTTTGAAGCAAAAGTGTGTCATAAAGTTATAAAAAAGGTGTTTGTGTGTGTGTTTTTTAACATAAACTGGAATTAAGGTAAAATAGAAGTTTGGTTCTCCCTAATTTATGTTGGGTTTCCATCATTAAACTCTAGTGGACAAAATCTGCTAGCATTGTTGCTAGTCAGTCACAGATCATCTACTTTGGAAGTCTGGGAAACTGAGAAATTGTTCAACTCATATAGCAGATTAACTAAAGATTTGTTTGACTGGAGTTGAAAACTGTTTGTGGTTAGATATGGGCAGACTCACCTTTTCACACAGAAGCAAGTTAATGAATTGTGGAAAGGTGAGAAAGGTTTAGATTAAATCAGCTATTTCGTCTCCCCCCTTTTTTATTACATATATTACAGTTATATTATCAGTCTTTGCGTAGTATGATTTAGTACCATAATGAACACATACCTGTGGCATTAGCTGGTTGATCCTGCAGCAGAATTTGGGGAAATGGTTGTCCTGTTGAAAACCAATAATGGATTCATTTTCATTATTGTTTAAAACAACAGGTACAGCCTTTATATTTCCTCTAAATAGCAGACCTTCATTCCTTTTGATCTTCTTTAAAATCTTCTTTGTCACCGCTGCAGTCTTTGTATCGTACATCTGCACCATCAGGTCCACTGTGTCCAGTCTGTCTGCGTTCTCCAGTCGACTCTTTTTGATTGGCTTGAAGCCATCCCTTGACTCAGTAACATTTTGCAGACACCACTTGAAGTTTTTCAGCTCTTCAGTTCCCAAAGTCTCCAGAGTTTCCCACAGCCATTCCTTTAAAAGCCCGTCTGTCTTTTTTATCTGATAAAGTAAGAGAACGTTTTTGATAATTCGTACACTAAACAATGAACAAGAAAGAGTCGTTTTATAAAATCTCACCAACATCTGAGTTATTAACAGAAAAAAAAAAACAAATAGACTGGTCAAACAACAGATAATATAGGCTTTTAAACCATAAAAATCAACATTTTTGTGCGACTAACATCAAATTTAACTTTGCTTTCCAATTTTGCATTAACCTGGGATTGTTTCATTTTAGACAGGCTTTCTTAAAAAAGGACAGTCTAATTGTTAGGTCAGTGTTCTGCTTAGAGGTCCGAGTGACCTGAGTTGACTCTTTGCTGCTTGGTCTTTGTCATCCTGCCTGTGACTTTGTTATCAGAGTGCAGTCTGTTGTTCCCTGAGGCTGACAAAACTACCCAATTTTGTTTCCTATCTCAAGGTGTCGCTACATTAGAGGTAACATTTACTGTGCATTTATCTTCTGTGTTAAATTATATGCCAAGCATGAATGTGGTGTCAAACGTGATGTTGTACGCTGAGGTGGATAGGTGTTTTCTAAAATGAAGAAGAGACAGAATAATGACTTGTTCAGGTTCAAATCAGGACGCTTCCCTTTGCTGTGGCTGTAATGTGATGTTTACCTCAGTCTGCTTATCAGGAACAAAAGAGGAAATAATCTTTTTTTAATATAAAGAAAAGGAACTGAAACAGGATGAAGCATGACTTACAGCACTGCTGTTCAACACTGGACAGATCATCTGCTGGGGCCCAGCCTGATCCTGATCCATGACATGTTTACAACCGAGGATCTGAAGACTGAAGAGAGATCATCCAATTTTAATGAATTATTTAACTGTGCATGGTTAATATCTCTATAAAGAAGTGTTTCATGTAAAGTGAGAAAGCAGATTTATGAGTCACACCTTTACTTCAGCCTTTTAATCACAGACGCTCTGTTGATTTACAGTTCTGTGGTTTTACTGTTACTAGTATTTCAGTGACTTACTTCAAAGTTGCAGAGGATTCTTGTTCAGGTATGCTTGTTGTTTCAGGCATCAGTTCATGTTTAGATTCAGGTTCAATTTTAGTACAGTCTTGTGTTTGATTCACTCCACAAAACAGTGAAGAGGACAAACTGGAAGGGAGGCGCTTTCGAGTAATAAACACAGGTAACTCCAAGTACAAGTCAGTCGTTAGAGATCTGCAGCTGGGCCCAGGTCTGGCAGAATACAGTGTGTACCGCTGCTCTGAACTATAATGCGACACACACACACACACACACACACACACACGCACGCACGCACGCACGCACGCGCACGCACACGCACACGCGCACACACACACACACACACACACACACACACACCTTTGAGTGTGAATAGGGAAAAGTGCTGAGCTGTGACATGGAGAAGAGTCATGGACAGTTAGAGATGATCATCTCACCTCTGAGCTGTGGTCTGGCTCTCATGTTCCCCACACAGAGTGGTTTTAGATGGAGGGACTCCCTCCTCTCTGTCCTCACACTGATACATGCTGCTGAATTCACATCAGCTCACACACACTTTCTACCTTCACCTGCAGAGGAAACACAAATCATTCATGTGCACATTGACTGAAATCCTCCTTTCTACCATGTGTGCTGTCCAAATATCAGCTGCTTCTTTTCTGCTTCATCTCAGTGTCAGCTGAATGCAGTCAGACAGCAGTAAATACTGTCAGGGTGTTGAGGTGAAGCAAAGTGATCCAAACTGATTTGATTAGGTGTGGAAACCACTCCAACCACTGCAGTAAGAAGAACAAATGAATGACAGAAGTTTGCTTTGTGAACAAACAGGAAAACATGAAGAAAACCTTCCAGTTGTCTAAGTATATACACACACACACATATATATATATATATATATATATATATATACACACACACACACACATATATATATACATACACACACACACACATATATACATACACACACACACACACACACACACACACACACACACACACACACACACACACACACACATACATAAATATACATACACATACATATACATACATATATACATATACATATATACTAGGGGTGCAACGATATTCGTATCGATATTGAACCGTTCGATACAGTGCTTTCGGTTCGGTACGCATATGTATCGAACAATACAACATTTGTAATTTATTTTATCAATTTTCCTTCTGACGATGCTGTCTGTGTTGAGCGCTCAGTGAATCTGTGTTCGACTACTCCGCCTAGGCTGCACTGTCGAGCGCAGATCCACTGAGCGCTCAACACAGACAGCATAGTCAGAAGGAAGAGCGCAGGGCAAGCTAGCGAGACAGAAGTTAAGCTCTCCTTGCAAGATGGACCTCCCCCACTCTCATTCAGTTCTGGCGTTTGGAATTATTTTGGTTTTCATGTGACGTATGACCCTGAAGGTAAGCGAGTCATGGACTAAAGTAAAACAGTATGTCGGATGTGCCACACAATGCTCAATTACATTGGTGTGAACTAGTGTGTTAGCGCAGTTAGCTCGTTAACGTGTTGGCTGTCTAGCCCCATGCACGGAGCGATCGGCGGTAACTCGTTAACGGAGATTTGCCGTGTTGTGGCGTTAAGGTCATTTCAACGAGATTAACCTGAAAGCACTAGTGGGAACACAACGAATATGACTGCACATTTACGCCGACATCATCCTAGTGCAAAGACAAGTGGAAGCAGACAAAAAAAAGCAAGCATGCTACTAACTTTAGCCGAGTCATTTAGACAGCTGTTAGCACATGATTCTCCTTATGCTGCTGAGAATATAGCCCAGAAGAAGCGGATAGTATAGCTTTTATTTTGGAAAGAGCCATTTCTCTGTAATAAACTCTCTTTTCCAAAGATGAGTGATTCCTCAATCAGATACAGGGCTTGCAATATCGCTAGCCCGACGTCCCGGAGCTAGCGATTTTTTCAGTCAGGCTACCAAAATCTATCTCTTCCCTGCCCGTCGGGCTATTGTAGGAAAAATATATGTCAATGCTTTTGCATTCTTTCAGAAATGTAGCTGGGTAATTATGTCATTGGCATCGGTGAGCCACTGTCAATATGTGACATATTGAAATCGCTTTTGAATTTGCGCTTGTTTTTTGCTTTCACTTTGCAATCGTGCGAACTGTGTATAGAGAGCGACAGCACTGATCTGTGAGTGATGATAATTTGTGCACCAATTCCTCTGACATCGTCTTATCAATCGTTAGCTTACTACGCAAACATGACAAGTGAAATCTCCCGCAGCTTAAACATGTGAGAGGTTGATCGCGCAGAGAATCGCTGAGCTTATGTGAGTGAGCGTGTAAAAGCATTTCAGTTCTGCTGAGCCAAATAAGACAGGTCAGGGTGAAGAAGTGACAGCCAAAGAAAAGCTTACCACAAAACGGAGAAGTTATGACAAATCAGACTATAAGGCAAAAAGAAAGTGCAGCTTTATGGTTTCATGGACAAAATAATTTCTGTGGCTGCGATATGATGAGCTAAATAACCAGGGTTGCACATAAGTGGTCCGCAGGTGCGCATTCGCTGTCAAAATAAAAAACATGCACAAGGGTTAGGGTTAAATTTAAAAACTGTACTTTTGAGTTAAAATATATATTTATAATTTTAATAAATGACAAATTAAAAAGGCATGAACATTTTATTTTGTATCGAAAAAATATCAAACCGTGACACCAAAGTATCGAACCGAACCGAACCGTGAATTTTGTGTATCGTTGCACCCCTAATATATACACATACATATATACACACACATACACATATATATATATATATATATATATGTGTATATATATATATATATATATATACACATATATATATATATATATATATATATATGTGTATATATATATATATATATATATATATATATATATATATATATGTATATATATATATATATATATATATATATATGTATATATATGTATATATATATATATATATATATATATATATATATATGTATATATATGTATATATATATATATATATATATATATATATATATATATATATATATATATATATATATATATATATATATATATATATATATATACACACATACACACACACACACACACACACACACACACATATATACATATATTCCACATAGGGCTCAAAGCCTTTTCTAAATACCTTTCAAACCACCCACCCAGACTCCATGTAATGCATCGTAGAATTAGCATTTACGGTAAAAAGACTAGTTACATACCGATGAGTCAATTTGCAAGAAAACTGGCCAATAGGAGGATTCTGCAGCTACAACCTGTAAACACACCTGTTTGCTGAGGAGCTCGAAACAGATGTTTCGGCACTGAGTCGAGCTTGTGAAGCACAGATGTTTAAAAACACTGCTCTGAAGCTTGGTTCAAAATACCAGGTCACATGACCACGCAAGGGCGCAGATTTGGTTTTGGCATTGGTGGGGACGGATGATTCAGCCACTGAACCCTTCCCTGTTTTTTTTTTTTTTTCCCCTTTTTGTCTTTGCTTCTTGATAACAAAAGGAGAAATATACTTGCCTACATATGCTATTCTACAGGGAGTGCAGAATTATTAGGCAAGTTGTATTTTTGAGGAATAATTTTATTATTGAACAACAACCATGTTCTCAATGAACCCAAAAAACTCATTAATATCAAAGCTGAATGTTTTTGGAAGTAGTTTTTAGTTTGTTTTTAGTTTTAGCTATTTTAGGGGGATATCTGTGTGTGCAGGTGACTATTACTGTGCATAATTATTAGGCAACTTAACAAAAAACAAATATATACCCATTTCAATTATTTATTTTTACCAGTGAAACCAATATAACATCTCCACATTCACAAATATACATTTCTGACATTCAAAAACAAATCAGCGACCAATATAGCCACCTTTCTTTGCAAGGACACTCAAAAGCCTGCCATCCATGGATTCTGTCAGTGTTTTGATCTGTTCACCATCAACATTGCGTGCAGCAGCAACCACAGCCTCCCAGACACTGTTCAGAGAGGTGTACTGTTTTCCCTCCTTGTAAATCTCACATTTGATGATGGACCACAGGTTCTCAATGGGGTTCAGATCAGGTGAACAAGGAGGCCATGTCATTAGTTTTTCTTCTTTTATACCCTTTCTTGCCAGCCACGCTGTGGAGTACTTGGACGCATGTGATGGAGCATTGTCCTGCATGAAAATCATGTTTTTCTTGAAGGATGCAGACTTCTTCCTGTACCACTGCTTGAAGAAGGTGTCTTCCAGAAACTGGCAGTAAGACTGGGAGTTGAGCTTGACTCCATCCTCAACCCGAAAAGGCCCATCAAGACTCACTCTCATTTCATCAGTCCATAAAACCTTAGAAAAACCAGTCTTGAGATATTTCTTGGCCCAGTCTTGACGTTTCAGCTTGTGTGTCTTGTTCAGTGGTGGTCGTCTTTCAGCCTTTCTTACCTTGGCCATGTCTCTGAGTATTGCACACCTTGTGCTTTTGGGCACTCCAGTGATGTTGCAGCTCTGAAATATGGCCAAACTGGTGGCAAGTGGCATCTTGGCAGCTGCACGCTTGACTTTTCTCAGTTCATGGGCAGTTATTTTGCGCCTTGGTTTTTCCACACGCTTCTTGCGACCCTGTTGACTATTTTGAATGAAACGCTTGATTGTTCGATGATCACGCTTCAGAAGCTTTGCAATTTTGAGACTGCTGCATCCCTCTGCAAGATATCTCACTATTTTTGACTTTTCTGAGCCTGTCAAGTCCTTCTTTTGACCCATTTTGCCAAAGGAAAGGACGTTGCCTAATAATTATGCACACCTGATATAGGGTGTTGATGTCATTAGACCACACCCCTTCTCATTACAGAGATGCTTAATTGGTAGTAGGCTTTCGAGCCTATACAGCTTGGAGTAAGACAACATACATGAAGAGGATGATGTGGACAAAATACTCATTTGCCTAATAATTCTGCACTCCCTGTACATGTTTTTAAACCATTCAAAATTATAATTCATAGTTTTATATGTGAATTATATAATGTTAAATTACTATTAAACAAATGACTAAGTATTTTAGACTTTAGTTTACTTCAGCCACATTCCATATAAATCAGATATCATACAAAAATAAAAATAGCTTCAAATACAGTCATGACAATAAAAGAATATGACTTTAAGGACTTCACAACATTATTTCAGTTACAGTACACCAACATCTCTGACACATTAGCACTAAGGGAACACTGAATGACCTGGTGGGTTTTGTCCATAAAACTACTCATCTAAGATTACCACCAAGTAAAAGATCTCTCAGCAAAATTATGCAATATTTTAGGCACTATTGCCCCGATCCAATCAGTGAGCTAAGATTTTTTATTCCACACATGAACTACTGTTACAGCAACAGACATGGACTACATGCCCCACACAACAACTCAATGTCCACTATGTGAAGGAGCAAAACACATTCCTTCTCCTCTCGTTAACTGAGATAAACTGCTGGCATATTTGTTTTACATCTATACTGTCCAGTCTCTCCTGGTGGACATGGCAACACGTTATTCATGGTTGCATACAATTTTAGATTGATGTGGGTGAAAGCCTAGCACATACTTGCCAACCTTGAGACCTCAGAATTAGGGAGACATTCAAAAGGGCTGTTGTGCATTGAAAAACTTAAATTTTACAATGTTTATTTATTGGATAAAATAAGTTAAATGTCACAGTTATTATTGTCCGGCCAGAAACAGGCTGGGGGTGTCCAAATTCAGAGGCTGCGGCCACCTGAGGACCAGGTGTTGTGCCAAAAACTGATTGTCAGCCAAAAACTGATTTCCGGCATTTGCCAAAAACTGATTGCTTGTATTTAAACTGCTATAAATAACTTGTTGGTCTATAACATGTGAAACGTGTCAAATATATTCCTCATGAATTATATCAAGTCATCTAGAGCAACAAACAACATTCCTGTAACAAAGTAGAAGACACAATCAGTTTTTGGCAGTAACTTTTATGTATCCTTTATTTATGCAGTTAAAAAAATTCTTGCTTACTTTAAAAATGTTTCTTTTAAGAGCAATCTGGCCAAGAGGACAGCTGAAATTGTAACAAATACAAAAATAGTTCTGTACACATATTTTAAGTGGACAAAAGGAAGCTGATTGATTATAATGTAAGTACAATAACACAGATATTTGAAGTTTACACAGCCACATTCTCACGTGAAAATATGTTAAAAGTTTATTTTTCGTTGACAGCTCTTTTTTTTTTTTCTTCTTTCTGTCGGGTTTGTTTTTCTTTACTAGAAGAGATCAAATTACTGGTGAGGACAATTCAATAATCGCTGGATATTGATGGGGACACGTCCCTTGTCAAATGCCAAATCTATGCCCTTGCGACCACAACTGAACGATGTTTTTGTTTCCCAGTTTAAACAGGTGGTGTACCTGCTGTTTCCAGACACTGCGCCACAGTCATTTGTAATTACTGAATTTGTATTTTTGATATTACCGTTTCTAATTATTACAAACGTGAAAAACAAACAAACAAAACAAAACAAAACAAGTATTCTATTCTGACTCCATTTGCTCTCTAGTTTTTTTCCAATTTTAAGAGAAAATCTCATTTCCTGCATGAAGTGAGGTCATCCTCACTACAACCTGTTACTCGCATAGTGCACAGTCATAAAGAATATTTATACTGTTAAAATAAATGTTAGAAAAACACATCCATACAGCTGATCTACTTCTGAATAGTTTTCATTGCAAATAAGTTTTCTTTTAAGTTTTCTTTTATTCCCACTGACCCTTCAGCTGAGAATATCTCATAGACAACACAAGCAGCTTCACTATGACCCAAACTCCAGACTCACAGTAAACAAACATCACACAGTGTTACAGGACACACAGCATCCAGAGCAGTGGGAAGTGAAGTTTCTTCATAGTTCAGAACTCGTTCACCAGAGGAAGATTTTAAAATGTTCTGGTCAAATTGACTGTTATGATTGGTCAGAATGGGATAAATGTTACCTTTTTATAAAGAAGGAATTTTATAAATACGTTTTTTTTCATTTAACTATTTATGTATTTTTCAGTTCATTAAAATTAAAACCTAATACTGTGCCAGCTTCTAGCTTTTCTTGCCAGTGTGTAGAACAAACCTGATGACACAGACATCTAGAAAACTTACAAATCAACCGACGTGTGCGTGACTCCTACCTGTAACAGCTAGTGAAGTCAGGTTACAGGTGAGCGAGCCAGTGACAAATCATGCTGGAAGGATGATTATTCTTGTTCCAACATGACTCCACACCCTTGCATAAAGTAAGATCCATGATGACACAGATGAGCGAGTTCAGTGTGGAAAAACTTGACTGGCATGCA
Source organism: Maylandia zebra (assembly GCF_041146795.1). Taxonomy (NCBI): domain Eukaryota; kingdom Metazoa; phylum Chordata; class Actinopteri; order Cichliformes; family Cichlidae; genus Maylandia; species Maylandia zebra. The sequence goes on along the minus strand of NC_135188.1, from coordinate 19,467,118 downwards.
CAGTCCTGACCTCAACCAGACATACAGCTTTGGGATGAGCAGAGAGCCGAGACTGTGAGCCAGGGCTTCTCATCCAACATTAAAATTCCCATAAACACTTCTAAACCTTTTGGAAAGGCTTCCATTAAGAGTTGAGCCTGTTATAGCCTCAAAGGGTGGGCAGACATTATATTAAACCCTATGGATTAAGAATGGAGTGTTACTCAAGTTCATATGTGTATGAAGCACACTGGGTGAATAATTTTAGTAATACAATGAAGCTTCTCTGTGATTATTGAAGTATTAAGATGATACTTAATGCAACCTTTTCACCAGCAGGTGGGGATAAATCACCATCAATCAATCCTCAAACTCCTAAAAGGAGACTATTCTTATTTTTCTTATAATGTAAATAGTGTCTCTACCTTATCTGCAGGATAACAACACAAGGTTTACCTGTGCCATATAAAATTCAAACCAGATTAAACGGAAGACGCTGTAGCCACAGTACCCCATGCTGCCGTAACATAAATGGAGGAGCATGGGAGCTATGTGTGGATGCTTTTCGTGGATTACTCCTCAGCTTTTAACATCATCCTTCCACACAAACTGGTGGTCAAGCTACAAGACCTGGGTATTCCATACAGAACCTGCATGTGGATCAACAGTTTCCTCTCAGACCGTAGACAGAGAGTCAGAGTTGGCCATCACACATCCTCAGCCCTGAGTCTCAGCACTGGCTCACCCCAGGGCTGTGTGCTCAGTCCACTACTCTACTCTCTCTACACACACGACTGCACTCCTCTCCACCAGAGCAACATCTTTGTGAAGTTTGCAGACGACACCACCGTGGTGGGGCTCATTTCCAGGGGTGAGGAGTCTGCTTACAGAGACAAGGTGGAGCAGCTGTCGTCATGGTGTAAGGCCAATAACCTCCTCCTCAATACTTCAAAGAACAAAGAACTCATAACAGACTTCAGAAGGAAAAAGGCAGAGATCCCACCATTATTCATCAATGGGGACTGTGTAGAAAGGGTGGTAAACTTTCGCTTTCTGGGAATCAACATGGAGGAGAACCTTTCTTGGAGTGCAAACACCTCTGAGCTCCTGAAAAAGGCCCAACAGAGACTGTACTTCCTGAGAAATCTCAGGAGGAATAACATCACTCAGAGACTGCTGGTGTCCTTCTACGGAGCCACCATTGAGAGTGTACTAAATATTGCATATGCATTTGGTACACTAGCTGCACAGTGGCTCAGAGGAAAGCACTGCAAGGGCTCATTAACACCGTCCAAAGGATCACTGGCTGCCCTCTCCCCATGCTGGAAGATCTACACAAGACCAGCTGTCTTAAAAATGCTCAAAACATTATAAAAGATGCCTCATATCCTGGCCACTCACTGTTTGAACTGTTTCCCTTGGGCAGACTGTACAGAGCAATCAGTGCAAGGACAAATAGACTCAAACACAGCTTTTATCCAACTGCAATAACACGTCTGAATGCTGCTACAAGAAATGTCCATCACACCACTCTTGCATTAATCTGCGTGCTGACTGAAGTATTTACGTGGGAATGTATGTGAATGTTTGCTAATACTTTTCTTATTAGCACTTTAAGTATTTTATTTATTGATTTTATTGAATTTTATTATTTTATTTCTATTTTCATACTTTTAGGGATGATGCACTGATCAGGGACCACTTTTAATTTAGTTGTACCTGTGGCAATGACAATAAAGACATTCAGATTCTGATTCTAAAAATCCACAGAGAGATCAGCAGAAGAGAGATCACTCTTGGAGGAAAGATTATCATATATGTGAAGAACACAAAAAGCAGAGCTGAAACATCTTCTACAAACATGTTATTGTGTTGTTATAGTGTGAAGAAATGTTTTCTATGACACTGTAGTTTACACGCATGGCTAAACAAGCAGATTTCAGACTTTCACACTGATGATTATTCTTCTTCACGCCTCAGATTCAGTGGAAAAATTACAAGACTGCATCACTTGTTAATCAGCAGCTGTATGATCTTCAGCTGCAGGGTGGTTTGAGGACCCGTTTGAAATCACGTGAGCCTCGTCACATGATTTCAAACAGTATCTTATTAATACTTGTTTGGCCTCTGCTCTGTCACAGTGCCACTTCTCTTCAGATTCAGCTGAAGAAACATCACTGCACACAATGTTTTTCCTCCAAGCTGCTGCTCTGTGCTGCCTGAGCTCAGGTGAGTGATTTTATTCAAACAAGAACACACCCTCTGTAACAAACGTTGACATACTAACTAGAGGTGGGAATCACCATACATCCCACGATACGATATTATTGCAATTTTTTTTTAAATATTTTGCGATATTCAGATTCAGTACATAAAGGTAAACTTTATCAATATTCATTTTATCTAATATCAAAGTCTCACACTCAGTCTTTCTCTCATTTCAGTCAGTTTTATTGTTGACAAACTGAACGGTTTGTATTACAGTCTAGTCCAACTTAACTGAATGCAACCATCTGGTACAATTATAGCTATTCTGAACTATGCAATTTATGAAAACTATGCAGCCCCTTCAGCAACTGAAGAATTTGAAAGTAAATTAAAACAAAATATAATTTTACATTAGATAAAAAAGTTTTAAACTTAATTAAAATAAAACATGTCTTAAATTAAAATAAGTAAACTGTCATGTTTATTGCTGCCAAAAAAAGTTAAACACATTTGGACAGTGAAGGAATGTCAGGATTCTTGCTCAGAAAAAGGAGCTGATCAACATGCTCTGAAGTCAGAGCACAAAAACCTTTTTTGTAACAAAATATCGAATTCTGCTGTCTCTGTATCGATACATTATTAGCAAACAAAATATCACAATACTACACAGTATCGATTTTTTTCCCCACCCCTAATACTAACCTATGTGTGTCTCTGCAGCGCTGTTTACCATGGCCACAGAGCTGATACTGAATGATTTGACTCTGACCAGGAGAGCTGGAGAAAGTGTCTCCTTCAGCTGTGGGAGAACTGACCAGTGCAGCACTGCAGTTGTATACTGGTACCAGAACAAAGTCAGTGACAAATTCAGAGTGATTATTGGTATTTACAGACGCACTGGTGCGATCACTTCAAACTACAACCACCCTCAGCAGAATGATTTCTCTGCTGTGGTAAAACAGAACAGCTGGGCGTTGGAGCTCAAAACAGTTAAAGTCATTCATTCAGCCATCTACTACTGCTCCTGTTCTCAGAGTTCCCACAGTGTGAAATCATCCCTGCAGGCTGAACAAAAACCATCAGAGGAACAGCAAGAAACCACAGCTCCGTCTCAGTCTGAGAGAGAAGAGTTAGAGAAATTTTCAGTATTTAAATCAGACAAATGAAAATGTTCATACCATCAAAGGGTAAAATAAGTACTTGTAATCAAGGTTGAGAGGTAACTGGGAGTACTGGAAGTACACAATAAAGGTGGTTAATGAAAGAAAAAATGTCTCAGACCGGTTCTATGGGAGGTTTTTCCTCCCATATCATTGAGTTGTATGTTGATGATACTAGCGTTTCCACGCATGGTCTAAAATATTTCAGACTACATCAAGTCCCTTTATGTTCCTCAGTTTGTGTTTGAGGGAACAAATATTTTTAGTTTTGAAGTCATCATAGTTTTAAGGAATTTTGTTGACTGACTTCATAGAAAGTGAAGAAAAGATACGACTGAAATAATAAATAAATTCCCCTCTATATTTGAAGGTTAGTGTTTTGCAAACCTCAGTCTCAGTGGAAAACTGCAACACACGCCTTAGCTGTCAGTCAGCAGCAGCACTGACAGCTGCAGCAGTTAATGGGAGGTTGTAGGAGTTGTTAGAAACACGTGGTCCTCGTCTGATCATATAAATTGTCCTTGTTTGGCCTCGTTTCTATCAAAACATCACTTCTCCTCAGATTCACCAGAGGAAATGTCACTGAACACAACGGTTCACACAATGCTTTTCCTCCCAGCTGCTGCTCTGTGTTGTCTGTGTTTAGGTGAGTTTCAACCCAACAAAAACTACATGTCAGAAACACCATCAAACTGACATTTTCCTCTCTGTGTCTTTGCAGCGCTGGTTACCATGGCTGCAGAGCTGATCCAGAAAGATTTAACTTTGACTGCGACACCTGGCAAAAAAGTCTCCTTCAGCTGTGGAACTTCCCAGTGCAGTGGCAATTAGGGCTGGGCCATATTATACCGTTCACGATAATACCGGTATAATGTTAGGCAACGATAGGAAAATGAAATATCGCGATAGAATATGAGTAAAACGCGCATGCGCAGTGCCTTTGTTTTCATACGCACATGGCCGATTGCTGAGTGAAACAGATGATCCAGAATTGGTTTGTAAAAATGGTGCAACTTCAGTGATGTGGAACTGGTTTGGTGTTTGTCCGTCAGATACACAACAAAGCACATTTTTTGCAGAACATGCAAGCGGCCGTCGTTATTGTCGTATTTGTCGGACTAAGATGCTCTTAAATCTGGGAGTAATCTGGGTCCTAAACTCCTTATTCTTCAGGTCAAACAACACTGCAGCATCACTGAGAGTTAAAAACTGTCTAAATTCTTTCATCTTTAATAAAACAATCAGCATTGCTGCTTTACCAGGTGTAACTATGAAGTTTCCAGGAATCCATGAAAACAAAATTTATTACATTTAACGGAGTTAGAAGTTAGCAGGAAGCTAGCGGAAGTTAGCTCGCTAGTTTCGCTAGTTACCTAAGCATGATATAGCATGTTCTGACTGAGAGATTTCTGAAAAAATTCAAACGTACAGCTCTGCTATCACTTCCAACATAAATGAAGACAGGAAACTAAACAGCAGTGACGTTTGTAGGATTACAGAAGTTGGGCTAACTGGTATATAATGATGTGCTACGTGATCGCTAGCGACACAGCTATGTTAGCATAACATAAACAGTGAAGCTGGAGGATGAACACTAACACTTTTCCACTTATAAAAGTTAACGTTAAGGTTCCTGATAGTTAGAGACAAATGCAATCGCATGGCAGGATGCTGTAAACGGACCGAACTTCAGTCAGGAGAACAACTGAGATAATCCGTCCACAATACGAGGTTAGTCATTAATATACTGCAACGACATGGGAATAGAGCAGCTGCCAGAGAATTCAACATTAATGAATCAATGGTACAGAAGTGGAGGAAGCAAGAAGAATGAGTTTAATAAAGTTTGATTTATCTGACTGCTTTGTTTCGCTTAATGTGCCTTATAATCCCGTGCACCTTATGGTCTGAAAAATACGTACTGCACACTGCAGTTTAATGTTGCAAAGCACCTCTTTTTAACTTCAGTGGATATTATACATGGTTATGCTCAGGATATGTCAGCCCATTTCTACTGGAAATGCCTTTTGGTTAAACCTTCAGCAAGGAATTTGCATTTGCACTGTTAAATTTTTATAAAGCTTTAATGTACATAAAAACCAGCTTCTTGTTTAAGTGAAAATAAATGGAAGGTTGTCTTTTTTGCGCTAGTAATGTTGTGGAGTTGTATTTTGTCTCGCATCAATTATATCGTCAGTTATATCGTTATCGCAAATTTTCAAATATATATCGTGATAAATATTTTTCGCCATATCGCCCTGCTATAGTGGCAATTATGTGCACTGGTACCAGAAGAAAGACGGTGATAAGTTCAGAGTGATTCTTCATATTAACATACGCACTGGTGAAGTCAAGAGTGACTACAACCATGCTCAGAAAAAAGATTTCTCAGCTGTGAAAAATGAGAACAGCTGTGAGTTGGAGATAAATGCAGTTAGCCTCGTTCATTCAGCCATCTACTACTGCTCCTGTGCTCAAAGCTCTCACGTGACAAAACATCCCTGCAGGCTGAACAAAAACCATCAAAGGAACAGCAGCAGACCACAGCTCAGGTTCACACACACACACACACACACACTGACGCAGGCATCACCTTTGAAACCAAAACAACTAGTTTGTATTCTATTTATATAAGAAGTAAAAATAATCAAGACCAAAATTAATTCAAGTAGATTCAAAAGATGACACAATTGGGAGTATCAGATAAACTTGTCTTGTGTGTTCACATTCAGGTCAAAAACAGCAGACTGTAAAAATCCACAGAGATTATCTTCTTCTGACAAACATCAAACAGAAGTGTCTATATTTTTTGGAGAAGCAATATTCCTCTATGAGAACAGCAACTGAGGGAAAACCAAAACACCACAACACAGTGATCACAGCTCCAGAAACCAGAAAGCATATAGCTTTGAAAAAAAAAGAAATGAATGAAAAACAACAGTTTGAATCCAGGATTCTCAAAGTATAGCCAACTGGTCAATCACACCCTTTAGTAACATTATAGTTATGACTGTCATCCTCACAAATGTCAGCCAACGCTAAAAGTTACATCACATCCGCGAGTGCAAGCTGTGCTTTGGTGTCTTTTTGGTCGCTTTGATTGTCCAACTCTTATTTCTGTAACCTTGCACATCTGCACAGAGCATACAGGTTGGTTTCTTTTCCTTTACAGTCATTGCTGCCATGTGCTGGTTCTCTACATTTCCATGAGGACTCCTCATAATAATCATGTTGAGATTTGAAGACAGTTTGTGACGGAGTTACACCGTCCCGCAGACAGCTGATCTGGGCGCATACACGCACCACCACCATTAGTTTCTACAATTACCGTGGCTGCGCGTCTTTTCGTCGACCGGGCAGATAAACAAAAAGGGGTGAGAGGTATATTTTGAGCGGCGCAGAGGGTGGCCAACATATTTTTCCCACTTACCTTTAATAAAGCCGGTCGCGTAGACTCGCGGTGATCGCCGATTATACGAGTGGTTATGCAAGCCGATGGTATGGTGTTCCGGGGTTCAAATAGTGGGTTCGCCCGCGCTTGAAAGGTCACGTGAACTGCATCATTTTTGTTTGTTTGTTTTTTTTGTTATTGTGAAACACTGTAGGCTGCCTGGAATTGGCCATAAATGTCTGTATATACATATATATGTATTGTAGGAATACAGCTGGAAATAAGCTGAGGGGAAAAGAGTGTTTGGTAAAAGAAATAATAAAGAGATGACTATTATGAGTAGTGGGAGGGGCCATGGGGTATAAAAGAAGGCTGTCAGGGCCTACCTGGGCTTTTTTTTTTTTTTCCCCGGTGAGATGTTACAGAGAGGGTGACATGCAGACTGTGTTTTGTATATAGATGTTTGTTTTGTGTTGACTTAAGTTAGTTTTCTATTTTCTTTGTAAATAATATTTTGTGCACTTGGGAGGCTGGCAGTAGTGATGGGCAGATGAAGCTTCATGAAGCACTGAAGCTTTTCATCCAATTGGTTCACCCCAGCGCAAAGCTTCTTGAAGCTTCATTTGCTCTAGCAGGACACCTACTGGACGTAAAAATATTAGTTGGCATGAATTTGAAGAGTGTGGCCTTTTGCACACAGCCTGTAAATGTCAACAACAAAAGGAGTGTGTAAAACATGTATATTGTAGTGATGGCAGTATACTGTGTATATTTATACTGGCAGTATGGAAAATGATTATTTGGAAATGCTTAAAATGGAAATGATCATTTACTGTGAGGTGAGGTGTGGTTGGGTGTGGACAGTGGTTGTGCTCTTTAACGTTGAGGTATGGACAGCTACACACTGAGGCCTCAGTCCTGCCCATATTTTATTCAGTAAAAACTAAATATTCGCTGCTTTTATAACCTTTAGTGGGGAGAACATAGCTAGGATTTAATGATTTAACAAATCTTATAAATCCTTTGTCCTCCACAATGCTAAATGGCTGGGAGTCCTCAATCACCATGCTAACCAGGTCTTCATCTATTTGAGATTGTTCTCCTGAGGAAAGACAATAAAGACAAAGCACAAATATAAATATCACACACGTAACTTATTACAGCTGTATAATATTGTTATATTATTTAGTAACATTACTGCATGCTATATTATCATGGCATTTGATGGCTCACCTGGTCTTGCTCCACAATCGGTGTTCCCCTTATTCTCATGCAAAGCTCTGTAGTGCCTAAGCATGGATGAGGTGTTGCTGTTATATCCCAGCTCCCTGGCACATAGCAAACACTTCACCTTGTACAAAAGTAAAGCCGCGTAACATAAATTGTATTGCACCATCAGTGTTATGAAAATACATCTTCTGTAGAAATTTACATACCTTGTTGGGAGGAATAAAATCAAAATGTTCCCACACAGGGGAGGACATCCTCCTCTTCTTAGCTGGCTCCATTCTCTCCTGACTTTCTCTCCTCACTCTCATAAACCTCCATACGGTCTCCAAACTCTCACTAACCGCAACTCTCCATCAAACACCCACATTTTGAATGAAGTCTGAGGGGTTTATATCGCTGCCATATCTCGTGGCAAAGTTCGAACCGCTTCATGAACCAGTCACGTGGTACAGCCGGGCAGCGAGGCTTCGGACGTCATCATTTTCAGCTCCTCCCATAAATGAAGCAAGCCTCGTTACGCGCATCGCGGAAACGCCCCCTCCATTACTCGACACACGCTCCGAAGCCTCGATACAGAACGTCCCATCACTAGCTGGCAGAATAAACTATCCACACTGAATGCTTCCTGACTACGCCTGCATTTGTTCGGGAGAAGTTTAGGAGAGGACCCCGCGACACAGTTAAACTACAAAACATGGACCAAGTTTGTATTTTGTCTGAGGAGATTTTTTTTTTTTTTGTCTCTGCCGATGTTTATAATTTTGAACAAACAGAAGAAACCATTTAGCTGGACAGATATTTGTTCTTAGAAACCAGAGGACGACCAAAGTGCATAGGGGAGACTGGGGATAGTTGTAACGTGGGTCAGTTGTAACACTTCCAATTTCTCCAATCAGGGCTAAGTTTCAAATGATGTGACTCATCCTGTGCATGCCCAACTCAGTTCTGCTATCACATGTGAAAAATCAGCACATTTTGTCAAACACAGACAATTTAACACGGAAAAAAGTAATTTGTATGCCAAAAAGTAAGTTTTTCTACTTTATTTCAATTTCTAATAGCATTATCTGCTTTGCAGCGAAACTCATCAAACTTAAATTATGTTATTTGTATGTCTATGGGGATATATTCTGTGTAGGTCTTTAGTGCTAATGTTTTAGCCGTTGGCTGTAATGTTAGCTAGTTCATGGCTATAGGAGTCTGGGTCAGTTGTAACAGCAACAGTCTGGGTTAGTTGTAACAATAATGCAGATGTTACAACTTACCACACTATTACTTTAACTTATATTAAACAAGTTGGGGAAACGGCATCAGCAGAGAGAGGTTCACTGGTCACATTTGTATATGCGGTTAATGCCACTGGCAACACAATTCCTCCACTGTTTGTGTTCCCACACATACATTATGCAGACTACTGTGTCAGAGATGGGCCAGTAGGAAGTACTGGTAGTGGAAATAAATCAGGATGGATGCAAGAAACAGATTCACTCATCTTTCTGAAGCACTTTGCAAACCACACCAAGGTAAGCCATGAAAAAAAGTAATGGAATTGCGATGCTGGTGAACAACTACATTTTTTCAGCTTCCTTGTTATGTTCAAAATTGGTGCAAGAGCTGTAGGTTATAATGCCCACTGAGCCAATGAGGCCAAACTCAAGGAAGACCAACCAAAATTAATGAAATATTCAGTTGCAGAAAATTCCATAATTTGTCTTTTTTGGGGGGTTGGCATATGTTCAAAAGTTAGATTTCTGCATTCTGTCACACACACACACACAGCTACATAAATGGATGTAAGTGCATTCATGTGTTGAATAAACAAAGATTACATGTTAATGTTTTGTTAGTACCCTTATTTCATTGTGTTACATTTTACCCCAGGATATGTTACAACTAACCCAGACTATGGGGTTAATTGTAACATTTCACTCTTTGTGTTTGAGGCCATACCATGCAATGGGTAATTGTGCTGCAGAGAAAATAGCTGCACTATTTAATAGCAGAGACATGTAAATACTTTGCATTACATTTTGAATCCACTGCCTTAAAAGAGCTCCAAGCTACAGACAGAAATGTCAAAAATGTTACAACTATCCCCGGTCTCCCCAACTAATATTGTAACACTTGTTGGCTGTTTCTAGGTCCCAAAACATGCTCAGATGGGTCGGCTGGTGCAGTTAAAGTGACTTATTTGCACAGTTTTATCTTTGCAGACCGTTCATTGATTCCAGACAATCGATGTCAGCTGTGTCCACCAGGCTCTCCTGACACTGCCCCTGAACCCACTGCAACACCCCTACTGTGCAGCTGAGCCACAGACTACACGCCCACCACAGCAAATGAATCCTGTTACAGTGCTACTCCATCAAAACATTGTTGAGAAGGTTAATTCTGGAGGAAAACTGCCAACCTGCTGTTTGGACAAGAATAAACTTGTGAAACAAAGGTCAGCTCAGGTAGCTCATCATCTGGAGGCAGAAGTTATGCAGAATATTCAGATTCATGCAGTTTTTACAACATTAATTCATCTCGACTGAACCAAATCATGGAGCTGAATTACACTAAACAGAAATAACAACATGACCCCTGACAGGTGACAAGATTATCTCTTCATCACGGCACCTGTTAGTCGGTTGGGTATATTAAGGAGCAAGTAAACATTTTGTCCTCAAAGTTAATGGTTTAGAAACAGGAAAAAAATGGGCGAGTGTAAGGATTTGAGCAAGTTTGACAAAGTAGTGATGGCTAAGTGACTCTAAGACTCTAGACAACCAGGCTTTTGCAAAAATGCAGGGTTTGTGGGGTGTTCCTGCAGTGGTCACTATGCATTAAAAGTGGTCCAAAGAAGAAACAGTGGTGAACCAGTAACTGAGCATCTGTGGGATCTACGGAACAAACAAGTGTAATCCATGGAGGTCCTTCCTCACAACTTACAAGACTTCAAGGATCTGTTGCTAACATCTCAGTGCCAGATACCACAGCACATCTTCAGGGGTCAAGTGGAATCCATGCCTCACGACTGTTTTGGCAGCAAAAGAGGGACCAACACAAAATCAGGCAGAGTCATAATGTTACGTCTGATTGGTTAATGACATTGCTTTACCTCAGCTGCCACATTCAACATGAGACAGGTTTTTGTACTGGTCTGTGTCACTGTGTGAGGAGACAGGATCTTTGGCTCTGGAGCTAAACTGTACGTAACAGGTAAGAACAAATGAATTAATTTTCCTTACAACTTTCAAAATGACAATTTGTTCAAAGCCAGTTTCCGCTAAGTCCGACTTAAAATGTGTTTCTATTAAGTAGGAAAAAACTGTGAATCTCACTGTATATGTGAGGTATTTATTGGGGGTTTTTTCAGCGTGAAAAGTCCTAAAAGTCTGATGTGAGCAGGATTACAACTAATCCTTATCTAAGAAATTTCAACATCCTTTTATTTATTTTTATATTTGTTTGTAAGCTCAAAAAGATAACAGACTCACTGGGATTTGTGAAAGAAAATCATTAAAATTAAACGTGGACATATTTACAGTAAGTCATAAGCTTATAAATAAAATGTTATTCATATTTGAATCTTAAGACACATTTAAGGAAAGTTTAATGACTACTGACTTAATATTATCTCAAATATTATAGTAGATGTAATTTGGAAATTTAGGACTTGACATCATACTTAAAATAAGAAAAGTTTTGAAATTATATAATAAGCTATGTAATTCAGTATTTCATTACATGTAGTGCATTATATAGAATTGATTGTGTATCCTTTGAGGGCTTTAAGCTATTTTTCACATATTCAAATAATTGCTGTTGTTTAACTACATGAAAAAAATTATGTCTCATGTGAACACAATGAAAAAAGTTCTGAAGTTTCTGATCTAATGATGTCTCGGTCTCTCTCTCTGTGCATACTGGAAATTTCTTAAATGTCATTTTAATGTCATTAAAATGTCATACAAAATATTTAGTTAATCGCAATATAGATTTAAAAAATCCCCTGTACAAATATTTCTTCATAAATGTTTTCAGCTGAAATTACTGTAATATGTATATACTAACCTTGTATATTTTAAGAGATTATAGATGCCAAATATAAAATCATTATGAAAACAAAGATACAATTAAATTCTGACATATTATAAAAACTGATATAGAAATATTCACATCGTATATATGAAATCTTATTTGCAACAGTTTTAGAATAATTACAAACTATATGCTTCAAATATATACAGAAACTATAATGTACAAAGTACGCGTGCTTTCATTATCAATACTGCTGCCATGATATGTGAAGGATGTGATTTATTTTTACATCTATAGATGTGTTACATTGTATTGTTATAATTTAAAATTGTGATAACAGACGTAAAGGACAAAGGAGTTAATTGTATTAAATATTGTGTGTTAATGAAATCAGTTTAACTTTGATAAATATAATTCTGCCTTTAATATTTAATATTACATTGTACATTATAATAATAAATCATCTGAATATTGTTAAGTGTTTAAAATGAGCCATTACACGGCCGATAGGCACTGATTGGTAGTTTGGTGATTATGAAGCTTCTCAGGTCACACTGAGTGAAATTCTGTGTCTGCTGTCAAACTTCAGCTACGCCGGTAGCAAAGCCCTCGGTGACAGTGTACCAAGCAGCATCCAGTGATCATCTGGAGGAGAAGAGATCCCTGCTGTGTGTGGCCTCACAAATGGTTCCTCCTGTGGTCAAGATCTCCTGGAAAAGCCAGAAGCAGGACGGATCTCCGCTGGCGGCGCCCCCTGGTGACACAGAACAGCTGGACATCATAGAGTCCGATTACACTGCCAGCATCTTGTTGATCCATCAGCAAGACGAGAACTCACATACATATGGCTGTTCTGTCACACACGAGGGGGGGACGGTGGAGGGTCAAATAGAGGAAGGTAATGAAAGTTTGTTGCCTTTTCAGCATGAAATTAGCTACGCAGCTACTCAAATGTGACTTTTCTGTTTCAGGAGTTTCTCAAAGTCCACCAAAAGAACTTCCACCGGATACACTTTCCACCAATCAAACTTTAACAGAAGGTCCATCATCAGAACATCCCGTGTCTCAAAAACAAGTAAAACTGCTCTGCCTGGTGTACACGGTGCTGATCACGAAGAGTCTGGTGTACTGCTGTGGAGTCTCTCTGCTCAGGCTCATCAGACGCAGCCGCAAACACGCAGCTGACTGACTGTTTCCTTCTTCTTGGCTTATCGCTTTTCATATCGTTTATCACTCAGGATTTAGAAAAGTCTGTAACAGTGCAGCATTTTGGTTGTTTTTTTACTTTCTTTTTTATTTCAATATTAAAAAAAGAGCTGAAACAGAAAAGGCTGAATTATTAGCTCCCTAGTAGATGATTCATCATTTATAGCATTTGTTTAATTAAAACAAAGTGTTGCCTGCTCTTCAAAGTATTTCTCTGCAATATTCCGAATAAAGCAAACAAAAAAAATCTTGCTTGTTTGAGTTTAATTTTGTAGAAAACTGCGAGAAACAGCAGCACTCCCAATATATGCTGATAGGCAACGAGCAGTGGTAAAAGAAGAACAAATGTTTAATGAGATACAAACAGGATTTTAAAGAAGATGAGAACATGAAACCATAAATCTGTTAGATAAAAAAACATGCAGGTGTGTCTGAGCCTTATTTTTAGTTCACTATCATTGGGACTGCATAGTCATCACATGATGTGATATCATAGTGTGGAAGTAAATGTTCAAAATCATAATGTTCCCTCACAAAATCACAAATTCCTTCCAGATGCAATAAAAATGTTAAACACAATGACCCAATATTTATTTGAATATGAAATTATAAATGTTAAAATAAATTAAAATTAGAGTTCACCTTGATTGGTTTAATTTTGTAAAGGACATATTTAGCAGATGCATTTGTGAACTCTCACCAATGTGTTTGTCATTCAACAACAATTAGTTCTATGACCTAAAATATTATTTAATATGTTCTCCATGATTCGAAGCAGATAAAACTATGAAAGCAAACTCCAGTTTTAAGCTCTGTCCTCTTTCAGACATTGCAAATCAAATGTTTCTTTATACAGATAGTGTGGTTTTCTTATTAAAGGAAACAGAATAAAAACTGTCTAACTAAAGGAACCAAACTATCAGGAACCCGTGGATGTTGTTTTCTGGACTCAGTCTTAAAAACGATATCATCTTTGCACCAGCTTTATTTGGACTGTGTGGGGTTTTTTACACATGCACATGTATATCCTGCAGTGTCTGCATATCTATATATCAGTTATGTAAATTATGTGTCATTGTGTGTTCCATGTGAGATTGTTTAAAGCCTCTGAACAATGTCATGATATCAGTGCAGCTGTTAGCGCTGCGACCCCATAGCAGCGTCCTTTAGCTTTTAAAACTAACATGGATCGCTTTTCAACTTTTTAACTGAATCTCTTTCAAACAGCTTAAAGTCTGTCAAATTGTTCTAGTTTTTATAAATTTTCCTTTTATTTGAATTACCCTGAATACTGTATTTACTTTTTCTACTAAACATTCTGTATTAATTTCATCAATCGTACTTCTATTTTTTTGCTAACTTTTGAAAATGACTAAAACTGAAGTATTCTGGTAGTTAAGGGGACAGATGGTCCTAAGAGTCAAGACTACACTACAACGAATTCAAACACCTGACTTTGTTAAAGCTGCGCAGTAAAAATAAATATACTTTAAACAAGCAGCAGAAAACACCAAATGTTGATGAAATATTTCTTGATGCTGACATCTAATTTTCCACCAGCATACATGAGCTAAATACTGAAAGCCCTGATTCCAAACTTATCATTGTTTCATTTAATGTGTTTAGGTGGAGCAAGTAAAAACATGATCAAGTGGAAGTGAAATAAAAACATGTGAGGTGAAGCGCTGGTGTTTGTTTCGAGAAGAACAATAAGTTGTTTGTTTCAGCGGTTTCCAAGTCTGTCTCTGTGTGGTTTGTCTTCTCATACGAGCAGGATGTCCGAGACTCAGCGGTGAACTGTTCTCATGCGATCACTTCATAAACTTTAAATTCCTATAATACTGTTTAACTGTGATTTCTTCCATATTCTTTGCATGAATGGTGCTATTTGCACCAAAAATCTCTCACATATACTTTTAAGTTGTGTTCGTCATTACTGACCACTAAAGTCGAACCTGCATTCATGTGAATAAGCACGTGACCTCGTCTTGAATGTAACACTAGTGTAGCTCAGATTAACCTTAATGCTGGTTTGTACAGCTAACCTAAAATTCATCCTAATGACTGATTTTAATAAACACCAGCTTAGATGTTGTAGGACCAACATTATTAAAGACAAGTTTGTGTTCCCTGTATTGGTTTTGTAGGATGCAGCTGACCTCACTTCTAATGTTTGGTGAAAAAAACAAAACAAAACCTAAACAAACAAAACTTTATTCGATTTCATCATTATAGCACACGGAGTCACTGCAGTGAAGGGGTCTGAATACTTTCTGGAATTATTGTGCAACTGTGGCTGTTGCTGTAACTGTCACTGTGACATTAAAGTGAAAACCCCCAACTCGCACAGAAACCCACACAGCCCAGCTGCTGCACAAAGGGAAGCTCTGATTGGCTGTTGACTTTCTTTTCTGTCCTAATAACCGCTGAGAACAGATCCATATCTGCTGCTGCACCCCTCTATCTCATTCTTTTCCACTGAGCGCTCCACCCACTCAGAGCTGAACTGACCCCGTCTGACCCACCTGCTACATCATTTACTTTTTATTATTCTTTTGCTCTTTGTTAATGACTGACAAGGTTTTGCTACATTAAATAAATCGATGGCACAAAGCTTGTATTGAATCAGCTGTTTTGGACAATTTCAAGGTTGATTTAAAAACCTTTAGAACTTTTAATCCAACCATCAGAGCAACGTGTTAGCAGCTTCAAATTAAGAAGCAACACAGATTCTTACAGTTACTTTTTCTTAATGAAATTACACAACAAAAAATATTCAATTACAATTAATTTTATGCGTGTGTGTATGTGTGTGTCTGTGCATGATAGTGAACCTAAAATATGTAATCAAAAAACCCTGAATTATACACGAGACGTTATCTATCCAAATAACTGAGCTTTAAAACTTCTAACTCTATATCTTTGTACTTTATATTTTTGAGCATGGAAACTAATCGAAAATCTTGTAGTCCAGACAGCAGGTGCTGCTTCTGGGCCAAGTTTAAATTTATTTCTGGATGACTTATAAGCATGAGTAAACCTCTCCCAGTGTCCTGTGCACTGTCTGCAGCGTGATTGTATGTTGCAAAAGAGTCTTTACTTCCCTCCAGTGGTCACACTGAGTCACAACGAAACTTATGTGTCTCACAAGATTATTGATTATTAAACGGGTCATTCATCTCAAATCAACACTGGTCTTCTACTCAACCATCTCAAATTTACATCAAAATGTTGTGACACAAAGTTTGAACATGTATAATGGTTGCTGACAAATTTTAGATTCATAAATCCAATTAGTTTCAGGATATAGGACTTGGCGGAGGACTTTTTAAAGAAAGGTTCCTTTCAGGTCTTTTTGCTTTTTGCACACTGAAATCTGAGGCAATGTTTAAACATCGATATCTCAAAGGCTGTTTAAAATAAAAAGTTCTATACTTATCAGACTCTTCTAGGACAAAAGGGCTCAAAATGGTAGGAGTAGGTCTTGAAAACATTAAGTACGCACAAATATGGGATTTTAAAGGACTACTTGATACGCTAATAGAGAGACATGTGATGCATTTGTCTGAAATACACAATTACAGATGCTGATGGTTGATGGCAAAAATGACTAGTGAAAATTTCAGGCTTGTCATTTAAACCATGTTTTCTTAGATATTCATGTGAAAAAAAATGGTTTGAAAGTGAGTTGGAACATTTTTTTAAAGTATTTGTTATATGAAGCTAAAAATTCACAACATTTAGTATATGTGTTGAAACTTTGTAACATAAAATATTTATGTTAATTAGAGGCGATCGTGGCTCAAGCGTTTGCGATTAGATATGGGCAGACTCACCTTTTCACACAGAAGCAAGTTAGTGAATTGTGGAAAGGTGAGAAAGGTTTAGATTAAATGGTAAATGGCCTGTATTTATATAGCGCTTTACTAGTCCCTAAGGACCCCAAAGCGCTTTACATATCCAGTCATCCATCCACCCATTCACACACAGGTGATGGCAAGCTACATTGTAGCCACAGCCACCCTGGGGCGCACTGACAGAGGCGAGGCTGCCGGACACTGGCGCCACCGGGCCCTCTGACCACCACCAGTAGGCAACGGGTGAAGTGTCTTGCCCAAGGACACAACGACCGAGACTGTCCAAGCCGGGGCTCGAACCGGCAACCTTCCGATTACAAGGCGACCTCCCAACTCTTGAGCCACGATTAAATCAGCTATTTCGTCTCCCCCCTTTTTTATTACATATATTACAGTTATATTATCAGTCTTTGCGTAGTATGATTTAGTACCATAATGAACACATACCTGTGGCATTAGCTGGTTGATCCTGCAGCAGAATTTGGGGAAATGGTTGTCCTGTTGAAAACCAATAATGGATTCATTTTCATTATTGTTTAAAACAACAGGTACAGCCTTTATATTTCCTCTAAATAGCAGACCTTCATTCCTTTTGATCTTCTTTAAAATCTTCTTTGTCACCGCTGCAGTCTTTGTATCATACATCTGCACCATCAGGTCCACTGTGTCCAGTCTGTCTGCGTTCTCCAGTCGACTCTTTTTGATTGGCTTGAAGCCATCCCTTGACTCAGTAACATTTTGCAGACACCACTTGAAGTTTTTCAGCTCTTCAGTTCCCAAAGTCTCCAGAGTTTCCCACAGCCATTCCTTTAAAAGCCCGTCTGTCTTTTTTATCTGATAAAGTAAGAGAACGTTTTTGATAATTCGTACACTAAACAATGAACAAGAAAGAGTCGTTTTATAAAATCTCACCAACATCTGAGTTATTAACAGAAAAAAAACAAATAGACTGGTCAAACAACAGATAATATAGGCTTTTAAACCATAAAAATCAACATTTTTGTGCGACTAACATCAAATTTAATCAAATTTTAATTTTTGTAATTTTGCAGTAACCTTGAATCTTGTCATTTTAGACAGTCTTTCTTAAAAAAGGACAGTCTAATTGTTAGGTCAGTGTTCTGCTTAGAGGTCTGTGATGGCCAAACCCGTGGCCACACTCTAAAGTCGGTAACTTTTGTATTTTCATTCTTCATTTGAACATAGTAATACATTTTAGTTGCCAATAACTTTATTGATTGGTTTGGATACATTTGTTCTATTTGTAAGCGTGCACATTTAGTTTACTTATGTATTCATACTACTTCATTTCTTTGCTTTCTGACTAACCTTTGTCTTTTTATTTCTTACCTGCCATCATCCCTGGGAGTTGCTGGACAAAAGATGGTAGCCAGGGTTTGAAATCATTAGATGCAAAGGAAGATAATTGGACCACACCACCACTTCCTGCTGAAGGGGGGAATGTGTGTTTTCTTTACTTTAAAAACAAAGTATTTGTATTTAATTAAATATTTGAGTTTAGGGTTTAATGGGGTTTTTTGATTTTCTTCTTTGGTGTTTAGTTTATTAACAAACCAGATTGTACTGCATCGTTTGTGATTTATGATTGTGTTTGTTTGTTACCCCCTCATGTGTCACAATGGTCTGATCAGCCATTATATATACCCTTGTATGTCATTTCATGTTTAGGTCAATTGTGTTTGTATGTAGCAGTCATTTGGTTTGTTAAGTTTGCAGTCGTTGCCTGAGTTCAGTTCAGTTTTGTTTCTTTGGCCTCTTTTATGAGCTCAACATTTATTAGTCTTGTAAATATAATTTTTGGGGGTTAAATAAATGGAAACTATATTTTTCTAATAATTCCTGGGACTCCTCCTCCTGTTTTTCAACTCGGTCCAGCACAAGGTCCAAGTGACCTGAGTTTACTCTTTGCTGCTTGGTCTTCATCATCCTGCCTGTGACACAGTTTTGAGTGTGAATAGTACCTCTGTACCTCACCTCTGAGCTTTGGTCTGGCTCTCATGTTCCCCACACAGAGTGATTTTAGAGGGAGGGACTCCCTCCTCTCTGTCCTCACACTGATCCATGCTGCTGAATTCACATCAGCTCACACACACTTTCTACCTTCACCTGCAGAGGAAACAAAGTAAGCAGAGCAAGCGCTTAATTCATCATTTATACATATTACACCTCAATATGTCATTTATAAATATACAATTTACAGCTATCACTGCATGTGATAATCATAACAATATTCAGAATAACATCATTTTGAAGTTCGCGGACGACACTGCAGTGATCGGTTGCATCACTGGAGGAGACGAGGCGGCTTACAGGAGAGAGGTGGCCGGTCTGGTGTCATGGTGTAAGGACACCCTCAACACTGACAAGACAAAGAAGATGATAGTGGACATGAGGAAGAAGAGGAGGCCTCACCCACCGCTGTCTATCCGGGGCCTTGAAGTGGAGAGGGTGAGCAGCTTCAGGTGCCTGGGCGTCTACATCACCGAGGACCTCACCTGGTCACTGAACACCACACAGCTGGTCAAGAAGGCTCAGCAGCGGCTGTATTTCCTGAGGAGGCTGAGGAAATTTGGTATGTCGGCCAAGATCCTCAGCAGCTTCTACAGCTGCACTGTGGAGAGCACACTGACCAGCTGCATCACTGCATGGTACGGCAGCACTACTGCTATGGACCGCAAACGCCTGCAGAGAGTGATAACAACTGTGGAGAAGATCACCAGGACACCGCTGCTCTCTCTGCAGAGCATCTACCATCATCGAGTCCCGAGGAGAGCTGCCTCCATCCTCAAAGACCCCACACACCCCCAACACAGACCGTTCACACTTCTGCCTTCAGGGCGGAGGTTCAGAAGTTTGAAATCCAGAATATCGAGACTCAACAACTCCTTCTTGCCCACTGCCATCAGACTCTTGAACAGCTGACCCATTTTGAACAGTAATAATACATTTATTTTGCACATCAGGTCATCTTACACATTAAGCTATAGCTCTTTTACACACATTTCTGTTTCAGATCTCCATATTTTGTCTCCTTTACTGTCTACATTTATTTATTTGTACTATTTGTATTTACATGTTCTGTTTCTATTGTATATATTAATCGGCATCTGTGGGTGGACAGCAAAGAAAGAATTTCATTGCACAGAGAAATGCCTTTTCTCTTGTGACACATGACAATAAACACTTTGAATTTCTTGAATAATACATCTGTTTTAAATTACTACTATTATTATATGACATCACTATAAAGTGCTACTGAAGATGTGAGCTCTCAGATGAGCAGTGAGGCCCACACACTGACACAGCAGAAAACTGTAGTAAATGCAATGAAATAAAATGACTCTGTGTTGCTGTGAAAAACAGAAGCGACATTTACAGTAAAAACCGAGAAGAAAAGCTTTAATGATGAGGATGTGAAATCCTTTAAAAAGTGATGCTTCCTGTTTGCATTTACTCTCACTAAAAGGGAAGTCCACCAGCGTACAACTGACATCTGTACTGAATACAGCTGCGGGATTCAGGACAGATGCACAGATTATGATCATTATATTAATTAATATATTATATGGAATATTAATATATTAATTAATATATTAATTAATTAATAATTAGTAGTATTATAAGTACAGATTACAGATGCTCAAGGGTCCTGTGACCAAAAGAGGTTCTCCAAATTTACTGACAATAATGTAGCTTTGTAAGATTGTGAATATGTCCTTTTTTTATTTTTAGCTGAGTACCACAGGAGGGTGGAGCAGAGTAGAAATGAATGCTGTGTTTGATTTACAACCTGTGTCCTCATAAATGGAAAAGTCCCCTCATGGTTTGCGTTGAAGGAGTGTGTTACAATACGCCTAAAGGAATATTTAGACTCTTTGCTGAAGTTACCAAAAAGGAAGGAATAAAATGAGATATTTGTCCTGAATCACCATGTATTAGTCGGCTTATATTTTAAAATTTGCAGAAATACGAAATAACCAAAGGTACATGAACATCATATATTCATTATTGAATGAACCATCCGTTTTCTGCCTCATAATCCAAGAGAAATGCTCAGACTTCCCTCTTCCAGCCACCTGCCTCAGCTATTCTTTGTACACAAAGACGTTCCCAAACAAAGCCTGCCTTTGTAGCACTTATCAGGGCTGGAACATTCAAGGTCCATCATTAGAGCTACTCCTCCAAACACCAAGAATCAAACACAGCAGTCGACCTGCAAAAATAAGAACTACCACCACCTTCATCTAGGGTGTCACACAGATTCATCACTGTGGTGTATTATTTAATAAACCAAGGCCAAAATCACAGCCTGAAGCTATCTTAATTTAAAAAAAAAAAGAAAAAAAAAAAGAATGTTTTGCTTCATGTCATTTATTTTTAAACCAAGATGTTGTTGACTGATGTTGATTGAGTCGATCAGAAACACAACCTTTCCTGACTCCAGGAGTTCATCCATTGATCCAGAGGGACGCTAAAGGATCTTCACTAATAGAGAGGTCACAGATTCATGGAGTTTTGGCTCTACTCTCCTCATCCCATCTCTAAGACGGAGGTCAGCCACCCTTCAGATGAAGCTCGTTCTGACACACTGTGCTCACCTTCATCAGAATAGAGCACTACAGCAGCTTCATCACTGCAGGCGCTGATTACGTTTATTTAAAGCCTTTTGTTGTCCACATTTTTCCTCTGCCACTTATCTATATCACCATGTTACACCCCGACATGATGCAGATAGTTTCAGAGAAACAAAAAGAAAAAAAAAAAAAGACAAAAGAGTAAAAAAAAGTTCGTTTTTAATTATTGTAGAACAATTTGTGTTTAAACGGGACTTTATTATTCAATCATTCCATTAACTGAATGAATCAGTTAATGAATCAGCTGTTTCACAAACCAATCATAAACAATAACAGGGAATACCTCAAAGACACATTTTTAAATCGCTTTCAATTTAATTATCTGAACTTGGCTTCAGTGGGACTGACATCTGATTGTTAACTCTTTATTTAGTAAAACACACACACACAAAACAAATTCACATGGTAAGTGTAAAATATAAATTACTGCATAAACATTTCTCATTGATAATTAAACATTTCCATCGTCACAGTGGATTCAGTGGCTCCTCCTTGTGGCAGGAAACTGTTACTGCAGAACAAAAACACAGAAACGTTTCGTTTTATTGTTGGGTTTTTATTGAGCTTCAGCAATGAACCTGCAAACGTCAGATGTAACAAACACACCAGAACTGCTGAGGAAGTCTGAAGTCATCAACACCTTCCTTAACATAACACTCAGAGTCAAAACAAAGGTTTGAATCCAGTTTAAATAAACTGCATTAAAAACAACCAGAAACAGGGAAGAAAAGAAGAAAAAAAAAAGCTACCAGTTTTTCCTAAATTTCCCACAATGCCTCTGGGTTGCTTTCCACACTTCACACCATGGTCTGCTACAATGAAAAGGACCAGGGTCACATGACTGCTGCGATTACCTTCAGACATCACAGGTACCCTGAGCAGAGACCCTCACCATTCAGACTGTAACAGCGCGGCGATACACAAACACACGGCACATCAGAGCTGATCGATTAACTGATTGGGTGACTGACAGACAGTTTATGTGCGGTCGCAGCTTCTTTGATGTTTTCTACAAGAGAAACACTGTAGCGCCACCTGTGGTCACACCAGAGCAAGCAGTAGTTACACTTAAATGATCCTGGTCACATGACCACGATGCTATTGGTTGATTAAGTTGGTATAAGGGAAAAGATCCTGGACTTTGGTTCAGTCTGTCCTGACTTAAAACTGTATGATAAACAGGCTTAAACTTGAGCTGAAGCAAAGAAACTAAAAACACTGGATGTTTCCAAGGCTTTGAAACCCTGACAAATACCTCCATGACACAACAACTAAGCCAAGGAACAAAACAAATTATGAAAATAAAACACTGAACACAACTGATTGATCTTCATCGAATGACTGACAGGCAGAATAATTCATATTAAAACTTAACACAAACTAATCTGAAAATGACTTAAAGCCAACAAGTTGGCTGAACGTTGTAGTGCCTAGAGTCTTTGTGTAATTAAACAGACAGTTAACCCCACATGTTGATGAAGAAGACTAAACCACTGATCTGTTATCATCCTTATCGCTGAAAAGAGAAAAAAAAAATGAAACAAAAAACTGATACAAACGAAAGAGGATCCTCGTTCGTTCCCTGACCCTAACATTTTGTTAAGATCTCTACTATGACACTGCAACAATTAAACCAGATAATAAATAAACCTGAAATGTTGACAGATAAAATCTGAGGTATGAAAGTTGGGAGTAAATCTTTGACTATGGAAGCAAAACAACTTTGACGCATTGGCTTGTGCAAGAAAACTCAAACTGTGGTTTGAGGACTGAACCCTGAAAATCAAGCGAGTAGTATCGTTTGCAGAGCTGAACTGTTGCTCAGTCCACTAATCGGTTAATCAGCTCTTTGTGCTACCTGGGAAGACACACACACATCTGCGTTGCAGCTTTTTGATCTCTCGTCACTTCATAAACATAAAATATGCCGGTAAACAAGATGAAGCTTAAAGGGAGCTTCGGGATGTTTTGACCCATCTGCATCCGAAACAATATATATAAATATATAAAACACAGCAGATCTTTAATAACAGTATTATATAGTAAATGATAGAAGACGCAGACAATAAATCTGACATTTTACTGACTATTCTCAGCACCGATTGTAATAAAGTCATGTTTTTGTTGGATTGTAAATGGTAAATGGCCTGTATTTGTATAGCGCTTTACTAGTCCCTAAGGGCCCCAAAGCACTTTACACATCCAGTCATCCCCATTCACACACACTTGTGTGGATTGTGTTGGATGTTTTGCTGTTTTTAGTAAACATTACTTTTACATTTTGGGTTTTTTAATCAATAATAAATAACAGCTTAGTTGTAAGTGCTTATTTTCCTTCAACAGTAATTTCTTCAAATAAAAACAGAGAAAAACAAACTGCATAATGTACAATGACCTCCTTTAGAAGCTGCTAATCTTCTGCAGAGATCCATGCCATCAGATTTAGTAAGTCTTAAATTTGCTGGAGCTCCTCCATTGTTAATAAATAATAATAACAACAATAATAACGATTATTAATAATACTACTAACAATAATAATAATCATAACTGTGACAGCTCCATGTAGTGGCCGATTGTTCTCACATGTTTCACACATCTGATACTTTAAAGATTCATTTGATGTTGAATGTCTTTGGATCAAACTAATGCTTTTTACGTCAGTGATACACAGACACACATGCAAGGAGAATCACTGAAATGAACACAACCTAAAAAACAAAAACCTTCACAATCCCGGTCTGTGGCAAACATCAGTCTCTATATGGTGTCACTGTGAAACATCCAGGTAGATTAAAGCCTGTTAAATCTGCCTGACAGTGTGACTTCCTGTTTTATTCATAGATGATAGGGAGCACTTCCCTCCTGGCGATCGACAAAGAACGTGAACAATGTAAATCAGCTTTATAAAGGTGTTTTCTGTGGAAGAATTCCAATTTGATCAATATGACTAATATCGGCCCATCACAGAAGTATCTGAGTACAATTATAATGAAACACACACTGAAACTTTAGACGTTAAAGGTCCGGCAGCAATCTCGGAAAGTCGAACAACTGTATTTTTCTGTTTATGACAGTAATCTGGGTCGTATCAATGTTGTTCGGATACTTTTCTTCTTCTTCTGCTGTAATGTCCTTTTTTGGTCTCGGGCATCAAAAGAGCTTCAATAGGGGTAAATAATGACTGGTTTTAAAACCTCGTCAGCTCTCCATAGAACTTATTTTTGATTTATTTAAATGGTGGCGCTCAAAGGTCAAATGCACTGCAACATAAGAAAACATCAACAAATGGAACAAGTGCACAAAACAGAAAGGAAATTGAAAAAAACATTACTAAAAAATAACTTTTTGTGAGGTTTTGTTTTGTTTTTCTTTTATTGTACTTGGTGTGTTTTTGGAGTACTTTTCTACTTGCAGCTGTTTGACCTTTCAGGGCCACACTCAGTTTTGAAATCATTGAATTTGGAGGCTGACCTGACTCAGCGGATGGATATCAGCCAGGAGACTGGTTCATCAGTTTTTCAGGCATTAACCAATATTGGCCAGTATGGATACTTACACATTTTGGAGGTTATTTCTTTGTTTTCCAGTAACACAGCATGAAGTTAGCACTGAAAAGCATTGAAAACACCATCTGACTCCAATCAGATCTAAACAGGACTACACCGATATCTCTGGTGTCATGACACAGCGTGTCCAGCAGGGCAGATGACTTGATTAGCAAGACTAAGCTAAACGACTATCTTTATGACTGTCAACATACATTGAATAACATGACAGCCTGTCTTTGGGAGACTGTTTATAAATGGATCAATTTAACGTTGATGTCATGAACATCAGTGCAGCGAGTTCATTCATGTTTGTTTTGGAGGGCTGAAAACAGGTGGAGGTGGATGCAGCGGGTGAGTCGGAGTGTAACGGTCGCAGGTGGTTTCGAGCTGAGGTTTAGGTTTAACATTTTTCTGTCACCTGATTGGAGGATGAGTTACATCAGCACACTGAACAGTCTAATAAGAAATGCCTCGAGGCAGAAGAGGAATTTTTCAGTCGTCTGAGCTGAAGGATGAAACGTTAAGACGATAGCTGTATATAATGACGATAGATGTATGGATGTCAGTAATTCAAAGCAGCTCCATCATACATTTACCAGATTTAGAGCAAATATGGAAAAGAAGGGTTTTACTTTATACGACAGTGTGAAATGTTATTTTTAAGGTATAATCTAGTTTTTGATTAAAGCTAAACCCAACTTTAACTCAAGTCTGTGCCTACTTTCAAGAGAAGAAAAGCACAAACAGAGCAGGACAGAGGAGAGTCAGGTGCTGCAGGGAGGAGGAGGTAACCGCTGCACCCCGAGGCAAAGCAGTCACAGGAGGCGAAGGACGTGGAGTCGTTATTTTAACGGCGGGCTTCTCTGCAACACAAAACAGATAAACATCAGTTTAATCAGAGCTGAACGTGCAAAAAACACTTTTTTCTTTTCTTCTGTTTGCCTAAAAATAAAGATGCTTTCTGTTACTTTTTTTAAATTTTAAAGTGCAACTTCTTAAGTGTAGCATTTGTAAGTTTGCTGGGAAGCAGCGCTATCTTTGCTTTATGCTGTCAAATCAGCCCAAAGTCAAATCCGCACAAGGCACACCTTAGTGCAGGGGTGCCCAATCCCGGTCCTCGAGAGCTACCGTCCTGCAGCTTTTAGATGCATCCCTACTCCAACACAGCTGAATCAAATGGTTTGATTACCTCTTCAGCATGCCATCGTGTTTGGCAAAGGCCTGATAACAAGCCATTCATTTGATTCAGCTGTGTTGGAGTAGGGATGCATCTAAAAGCTGCAGGATAGTAGCTCTCGAGGACTGGGATTGGGCAGCCCTGCCTTAGTGGTTCAGTAAATTAGCTGTTCATTTTAGTCAGTGTTTGAGCTCTAAAAGGTCTGTTTCCTCTTTTATCCACTCAGTTTTAACACTACTGCAGCTTTGTAGGTGATGTAATGGTAAATGGCCTGTATTTGTATATCGCTTTAATTTGTCCCTATGGACCCCAAAGCACTTTACACTACATTCAGTCATCCACCCATTCACACACACATTCACACACTGGTGATGGCAAGCTACATGTATGCTGTATGCTGCTTCTAAAAACACGCCTGACAGTGGAATACTAAAATATTGTGGGAAGATCAGAAACGAACAAAAAAAAGGAAAAAAAAAAAGCTAATAAAATTATTTTCTTCCTCTTGTAGTGCTGCTTTGGATTTTAGATTCAGATTTAAGTTTTTGTTTTTACTTTTTTTAATATGAAAAGTGAACAGTATTTAAAAGGCAAACACGACACTGGAACTCTTTAAAGATTCAAATGTGTTCACAGGTGTAGGTGCAGTCCAGCAGGTGGCAGTGTTGCAGCACAGAGCCACTGATGGGGCTGCTTAATAGTCTGATAACCAAACTCATGTTCACCTGCAGGACACGGAGGATATTTTTAAAAAGCCTCTTAAATTGGGGAAAATCTGAATGGAGTCTGGTGCTGTCTGAGTTCAAGTTTCACCTGATATTGACCTGCTGCACGAGCCACAAGCAGTTGAAAAAGTTTTTATCCCCATACCTGAGCTCACACTCACTGATCAGGGTTCATGCTGTTTATCTGTGACACATATAGGGCCACATGGACGCAGCAGATACATAACGAGCCACCAACTCCAGCTTTGACTCGATCTGATATTGTTGCGTTGTTGTTGTTTCTGCAGCAATAAAACTAATGGTGTCCAGCTTCAACACTTGCAAGACACAAATCACATTGTAGTGATGTCATAGTTTTATAATGTGGAAAGAGTCAGGCACCACAACAACAGGATAATAAGAGTTGCACGCTAGATTTGCAGCACGTGTATTTGTTCAGAGAGAGAATGGATTAATAAAGAGGATTTTTGTGCAGCAGTCAGCTCTTTGTGAGCTCGAGACTTCATCGACACTTACTGTGAACAGTTTCTGCACTGAATTAGATCTAAAGAGGAAACGTGTCCTGATTTCTATTCACAGCAGCATGATCATTTTCTGCACTTTTCAAAGACCCCTGAGCTGCTGCTGCACAAACACTGAAGTGTTCCTAATAAGGTGCTCGTGCTGCTGAACTGACCTGTGACTTTCAGAGTTATCTTGGTCTGATAGTCCACTTTGGGGATGTCGCAGTCATACGGGCCGGCGTCGTCTGCCCTCAGGCCCTTTATAAGGATGGAGAAGTTTCCAGTCTCGTATTGGTTTGGAAAGCTGAACACGCGACTTTTGAACTTTGGATCCATTTTACCCTCTCTGCCGTTGAAGATGTCCAACACAACATTGTCATCCTTGTCCCTCCAGAAGGCGTTGACCTCCTTGGGCAGCTTTTCAGAGTAGACGCAGGGCAGGAGGACCTCACCCCCGATGAAGCCGGTCCTCACAGACTGGCTGCTGACTGCAGGACGACAGGACAGGTGAGTTACAGATTACCTGTGCACAGCTTCACCACAGCTCTGTGCTTTAGCTCACTGTTTAAGCAACAGACTAAAAAACTTAATGTTCCAGTTTTTCTCTGGATAAACTTCTGTCCTCTGAACCAAATCATCACAAGCCAATTTATGGAATCAGTCTGTTGTTTGGAAAAACCTTAAACACATAAAACACTCACTGGATGTTCTCCTGCTTAGTAAACCCTCATGAATGTCTTTAAATATGCAGAGGACTGTAAATTTTTACTGTGATTAAAATCTGCCAGACGTCTTAGAAATAGTTCATCTTTAAATATCTGCAAATACCAGAGATCAGAATCATGAATGTGAAGGCAGGCTATTACAATAAACTAAACCTGAGGCAGATCAGATCAAACTGAACTTTTTTTCTCTTCATAAACAAAGGAAAATGTATAAAATAATAAAAGTGAATAAAAAAATAAAATAAAGGTTTGGGACTTCAACACTTAACCTGCCAAATGTTAAAGTGGATTTAAACTGTGGTGACTTTAGTGTGTGGAGTTCAAAACGAGGGTGTTCACACAATTAACTTAATAAAAACAAAGATAAGCTGCCAGAAGATCTGTCTGTGTGGAGCTGATTTGTACAGAATCTGACAAATCCTGCTTCTTTTCCACTGGTTGTTACTCTGTAAAGCAGGAACATCAAACTCATTAGGGTGACGTACAGCCCATTTTTATCCGAGGTGGTCCGAACCAGTGAAACTGTCCTGTCTGTCAGTGAAGTTTAACTACACATTTAGCTGAGATGATTTCATTTAGGAAAAAAATAAGTGTCATTTCAATAATATTCTTCAGTTTTCCTACATGTTAGAAAACATCCTGCTGTAGTAAGTGGGAGACATTTATCAGAGCAACTCGTAAACTGTAAGAAATCAACATGGAAAATTATATAAAATGTTTTAATGGCTGATTGTACAGACTGAAATGAAATGAAAGCCCCTGTTCTGTTAGTTACTTTAGGGTGGTATGAATGGGTTTTATCAGCAAGAAAAACCTGGGAACTTCAGCTCTTTAGGTTTTTTGTTTTTTTTTTACACTGACTTCAAATATAACATTTGTTTTAATGCATGTTTCTTTTCCCACAGAGTCCACTCTGAGATTGCCAGGAATATTCTGGATGAAGCGCAAGCATGCCCCCCCCCCCCCCCCCCCACCCCCCCCCCGCCCCTCCCCCCCATTCAGTTTCTCATTGTCAAGCTAAAAAGACTTTCTGGCAGCCAGGCTTATTGCTTATAAGCTGACACACTAGTTGTATAATTCTTTGAACCATAAAAACTAAAAACAAATACATGATAAAAATAATTGATGTGAGTCCAGCATCCCCAGTTGGTTTACAGGTCAGTTAATCACTAAGTGTAACAGAGATCTGTGGAAAATTTGGGAGTGTTTTTATTTTTATTACCCTGTTTTTTTATCGTTTTTGTTTTTCTACTGTTATTTTGCTGTGATTTTTCTCTTTTTTTATGTATTTGTACTGATTTTTGTCCTCTGTTCTTTCCTGTGATTTCACTTTTCTTTACTGTAGTTTTATGGATTTTATCTTTGTTTTTGTTTGTTCTTTGTTTATTTGGAGGGGCGCCATTCTTTCATGTATTCAGCACAGGCCTGGAGCTGGTGATAAACAAGGGAGAAAACCACACACTCACAGATTATTTTATGATAATTTTACAGCTGAAACTAGAAAATAATTCCAGGCAACCTGCTTACATTATAAAGGTTAATTCATTTGTAATAAATCCAGTCATAAAGACGGTAACAGGATCCTGATTTTCTGCACAGTCTTTAGGGTTTTTTTTCCATAGTACCTACTGGGACAGGCCCAACGTGGCACGACTCTTTTTTTCCATTACAATCGAGTACAACCTAAAGCACATCGGGTTGTTATAGCAACGTAGGGAAGTGTCTTGTGATGTCATTTGTATGCAACATGGACGCCGAGATGATGGTATACCTGATTTAGGTGAAGGAGACGCTCTCATGATTTATCGAGTGACGCCACTGATTAGCCAATTGATGGCATGGAGTCTGTTGGACGGTCTCAGACCATTTGGAACCCTAAAAAAACCATGTCGTTAATGACTCTCCGGCCACCCTGCAGCCTCTTTGTTGTGTGCATCACTGTATGAAGAAGTGATTGCGTAGCCACAGTATCAACAGACTCCCTGCTCATCTCTGCTCTTTGCGCACATGGAAACATACACTAACTAAACTGGATCTAAATCCTCTTCTGTCCACAAAGGGAACAACAATTGCCAAGCCCAGAAATTTTCCACTCTTTCACATCTTCCACTTTCCTGTCTGTCTCATGCTGCCGTACATGCAGGTACCACAATGAGACGAGCCGTTTACGTTCAGAAAATGACCACACTAGTCAGTAGGAACTGCCAACTCACTCAAACTACTCTCTAATGACTGCACAGTTTTAATTTTGGTTTATTTTGGAGGGCCACACAGACTTTCCATGGCATGCTTCTCATGTTTGTTCAGCTCAACTGATGCAACGCAACAAGAACATGAACAGCAGGAAACCAGAAAGAGGAAGAAGATTCACACCTGACTAGGAACTGAAACCGCAATACTTAACCACATAGAGCTGTTTTCTGTTTTAGGTCTTTTTTTTTTGGTGGAAACATTTAATTACACTGTGTTTAAATATCTTAAATTACCCTGACACACAAGGAGAACCAACACTGAACCAAAGAAAAACTACACTGAGGTGAGAGAACACCCCGAGTCTCCAATTTGAGACAGATCCGTTAATAAATGTCTTCACTACTGGCTAGTTAAAATATGAAATAAATATATAAATTAATAATAATTCAAGTGTTGAAGTCCCATATTTGAAAATAAAAAACTTCAAAAGCAACTAGTGACCAGTGCTATATTTCACAGAAATGCAACATTAAACTAATGTTTTCATTTTTGAGACTGACTTTGAAAGCAGGGACATCGCTCAGGAGTAGTCTGAGGTTAAGCTGACTGATAAACTTAATTCAGGCTAGGTTTAAATATACAAAGAGGCATTAAAACTGCCACAGAGTAGCATTTTCATGTGTCACAAATCTTGCAGCATTCACTCTGGCTGTCAGCATGCTGACCGTCTGACCCCTGCTTGCCTGTAGCCATCATTGCATTACAGTTAGAATCTTGACTGCTGATCACGCCGTTATGTATTGGCCTCAGAAGACTTCGTACATGAAATGAGCAAGTAATCCACTTGTGAAAATATGCCCGTGTTTAATCTAACCCCAGACTCTTTTTCTCATTTCTGCTGATGTTTTTGCTTTTGTGGTATCATTTGTCATATTTGTTCGATCCAGCGTGAAAGCTGAATGAAAAAAGCGTTTACTAATTTTTGTGACTAAAAACTTCATGTTAAAAAAAAAAAAAATACTATTATAGTTCTTCTGAACCATTTAACCATTTTTAAGAAGTACACACAGCCTATGTATGTAAAGCAGCGCTGTGGTGGGGATAACAAGAGGTTTCAGATTGCTTGATATGAAACTGAGTTTTATTTTATTAATTTAACATTTTAATGGATTTTAATTCCTCTAATTAATCCCTTTCAACATGTAAATTAATCAGAACGTTTTTTTGTATGTAATTTGTATAGTATTTTTTCTCTCTCTTATTTTCTTTTCTAAATGTACTTGTATATTGTTCACATGTTGAGATAAATTACCAATCAAATCAATTGATTCACTTTATGTTCAGAAGGGCCGGTAAAAACGTCAGGGTTTTATTTTTAACACTGTTTCAGACGTTAATATTAAACATGCAGTCAGACTTTCATGTGTGTTTGTGAGGGAGGGCTGAAAGTGAGTGGATCGGCCTTTTTAAAAAAAAAAAAAGCATACCTGAAGAAATATCTGATGTTAGAAACTCTTGTGTACTGTTTGTTTGTATATTTGTCTTTCTTGCTGCTGTTACACCCAAATTTCCCCTTGTGGGACAATTAAAGGATTATTCTATTCTAAGCTCAAATTTCACAGAGGTCATGACATCCATCCAAACTTTAGACTGTAAAAAGCAGGGGTGGGTTTTTATAATCGATTCATCGATTAAAATCGATTCTGGCTTGGATAACATAAAATCGATTCATTAAAATTCTGAATCGATTTTTTAATATAAATTTATTTTGCCCGAAATGCCAGAATCTCAGGTGAAAGATCACAAAATTTCAACAACCACCAAACAACTAAGACAGTAAATGAGAGCAGGTACACGGATTCTGCACATAGACGTAAACACACAGCGCGGACCCGCGGATCAGAATCAGTTAGATGTCGCCTTTCTCACAGTCGGGGCTGAAAGCCGACAGCTCGCTGATTCTGATCTGTCGGCGGGTCCGCGCTTTGTGTTCACGCCCTTTATGAGCCGATTCTAAAGCTGTTAGTTTGATCTCTCTCCAAACAATATTGACCGAACCAGCAGCAAAAGAAGATCCAAACGCTTCACATAAACATCGTCATGAATTCACTCTGACTTTTACTGTTTTGCTTCCACCACGATGCACAGCTCTCTCTCTCTCTCTCTCTGTTTTCTTCATTATTCGCTTGCTTGTTACCCACAAGACTACCGTTGTTTACAGCGCTGTCGGCCGCTGTTTTTTTCCCTTTTACATTCTTCCGAAAAGAAAACCTCATTTCTGCTGTTCAATACTGAACAAATTTAAACTTTTTAAAATTATGCAAAATGCTTAGACGTGTCTCTAATAAAACCGCTGTAACGTCAGAGGTAATGTTCATATGTTGATTAATGGTTTTCTTTCGTTTTTGATGTACTGCAGAATATTTTTATAAAATCCCAGAACAGGAAAACCACCTTCATGTTTTTCTGTGTTTTATCTTCAGCTACTTTGACACAAAGGCATCTACTGTGATGCTCACACCTTTGATAAAGTCTTGCGTGTGTCAGCTTCCTTTTTATTGATACAAAAATATGTAAATGTACTGATCTGAATTATATTTTTGACTGTCAAAATTTCCCAGATTTAAATCGAATCAAATCAAATCGAATTAAATCGAATCGTGGATCAAATCGATTCGGGACCTTGTGAATTGGAATTGAATCGATTCTAGAAATCAGTGACGATACCCAGCCCTAGTAAAAAGGTTTTTTTATGCTAGACTCACCCACGCTCTGATTCCACAGCAGGAACACCGTCAGGCTGTGGAGACAAAGAAAGACACCCAGGTTTCAGTGTAACTCCTGTGACACAGCTGATGATACTGAAATCCAACAAATCCAGGAATGTCAACGAGCAGGTTCAGTGAAGCTCAAGTGCAGAAACAGCAGTATTGAGTATTTAAACGAAAATTCAACCCATAATGAAGCATTAGAGGTAAAAACATAAAATGAAATAGCATTTTAATTATATAAAATCCTTCCAAAGTAAAACTTAAACTAGATTAAAAGTAAAAGTCAAAAGAGTGGACTCGTCTTTTCATTTTCAAGGAAAAACGGCCAAAAACGTGAACGTTAAACCTTCATAAAATATTTTCTTGGTGTTAAGTTGGGCTTTTTTAAAATTATTATTAAGAAAGGGAGTTTTAAGCGTAAATGAGAGAAAACTGAAGTATTGTCTGGATTTTTTCAGTTTTTAAAAATCATCCGTGATCCAGGGTTTCACCATGTGTTATTCATCTAAAAATGTTATCTCGACGTGTTTTTAACTTCAAACTTAAAGACGATGGAGTGAAATGAGTTAGCGGAGAAGCGGCAGGAGTTAAAGCGGCTCCCTGTGAGCTGGTTATATGAGGAGAAGCTCGTTTATCTGCAGTTAATTCAGAGAAATTCTGTTTGTCTTGTTTGACTTCTTTAAAGTTGGCCAGTTACCGGAAGTAGCTTAAGCTAAAAGAAAACGGCTAACGCTGAACTACGTACTTAGCCTCGATGACCCATCACACTCATTTTATGGCCCAGTCGTTGTCGGTTTCATTACTGACCTGATTAAACTGTTCATGCCGTTTCTTTATCCCTCCCAGATGCCCAAAATAAATTGTATATTTACTTATTACTTCTAGTTTTCCAGCTAGCTAGACACTCCTGGCTCACGTATCCCAGTAAACGGAAGCCAAGAGGCAGTCATTTCCGCTTTAAAAAGTCCAGTATAATAATAATGCACATACTATGAGAAATATTTTTTAAATATATCTCGGCTGTGTTTATGTGTGTTTACAATGTTATTTCAACCCCCAAATTTAAAAATCCACGTTTTTTAAGCCGTCTACGTCAAATTTCTGCTAAATTGTTGCGATTTGTGCTCCGAAACTCCAGATTAAGCAGATTTTCCAGCTGTAACGCACCTATCACATATTCTGCAACTGCCTGACATCAGTGAAAACACCATGCGCACAGGCGGAACCTCATCATGCTGTCTTCTCTTTCTCCTCTTGCGCCTCCTCCAGCACTGGTGTTGCGGAGACTTCTGCAGCCGTGTCCATGTGTGGATGGTTCTCACTGAGCCTGCGTGAAGGGAGAAAAAACAGAAAAAAAACTTCAGTAATTACACTTAAACAGAAAAACTGTTTAAATAAAGTTTATTTGAAAAGTCATGGATTGTGCAGGGAGACAAAATTTACTGCAACACCTCCTCCCGTTTAATCCTGCAGGTAGTTTCCTGCTGCTCACAATAAATAATCACAGTAAAAACAAAAACACTGTTTTAATGCAAGAATAGCTTCAATGTTTCTTTTTTTTGTCTCCACATATTTATTTACTGCATATATATATATATATAGTCCAAAAAGATTTAGACTCTTTTTTCATCTTTTTTCACCTATCAAAATAAAAATAATGAACTCCTGAGGCGTAACATCCCGACGATTTGTCATGTCCCGCGGCGTTCCCGAGGAACGACCTTCCGCGTTCTAGGAGCCGGGTTACGGATGAAATCCAGTAGAATGACGGTCCCGCGATAATACACGTTGGGCACAGTGAGATCCTGAATGTAAACTTGTTTTTATGGTTTGAAAAAAACGTCTAACGGAAATTTTAAAATATATTTTTAAGACTCCCCAAGAGGGAAAGAGAAATTTCTACAAACTGTATTAAGGTATTGGATGTGGTCATAGAGATGTAATAGCTTTTTGTTCGACGCCGCTGTCTACTGTGCACATATCATTTCAGCCTGTGTTAGTGTGCTGCTTCTGCTGCCACAGCAGTATCTCAGTGGGGATAGACGGCCTGGGGGACTTTTAATCACTTTTATTTATATCATATTGTGTTTCTCTGTTCAGCAGAATTTCAGCTCGTTTGGGAGTTGGTTAAGGAGGAACTATGTGGGAGCTGTATGATTTGGGGAAGTAAAGTTTGTCATTTTATCTGTAGTTTCTGTGGCTGTGCTTTGCTTTCAGGTCACTAATTATTGCAACAGTGATTTTTATTTGTACTTTATCTGAGCCCTGAGAAAAGAGAGGTCACCTCAGTTCAAATGAATGCCAGCATTAAAAAATCTAAATATTTCCAAAAAATTTATTTTTTAACATCCTTTTTTGTTTAAAAATTCATTTTCCTTTTTGCAACATTTTACTCATAGAATAAACATTAAAAATCATTTTATCTCAACACTGAGTCTCTGTGGTTTTTTGTGATTAAACCAGAACCACATGATCCCAACATAATGTTAATGATATCTGCACCATATAATATCAACCTGCTGGTGTTCCAGTTTAACTTGTTTTGGTGGTAACTGTTTATGTTTGTTTATATTGTCCGTGTATCCGTGCCAATGCGTCAGAGGTTGTGACAACACCTTTTCAGAAATAACAGTAAACAAAGGTTGCTGTGTCCAGGTCATGAAAATCTATATTTGTGTTAAGATTGTAGATCTAATTATTCCTCTGACTCCACTCGTACCACAAACCAACATTTTCCTCTTTGACACCACTGATCAACCATATAGATACACTTCTGCACACATCCTGTTTGCACAGCTAGTTGTTTAACACCACGCCCATATTAGCTGTGGCATCGCTTTGTAGAAAGCAGACAAATGCACCTTCAGCTTTTCTACAGAATAACTTAACCTGAGATCAAATTCTGATCTGTTTCAAGATCACAATGAAGTTTAGAACACCTGGAATTTGAGCAGCGTGTTGGATTTACTGTTAATGAAATCCAAACAGGTCAAACCATCATTAAGGAAACACGTTGGCTTTTAAAGCGCTCTGTAGTTGTTCAATGAAAGCAATACATGTGGGAAATAGGTATGGGAGGTTTCTGGAAGTCAGTATTTCAAACTGGTTACCTTCATTTTTTTAATAATAAATGTATTAGCTGAAGGTTCAGGTGCCTCCCTCGGGTTCCATTTCACTGCATATACAATAAATGTTTCCATATTTCCTGTACATGCATTGCGACTGTCAGTTTCACTTGCTACCAAGTTAGGTGTACGCTTGGTGGGAACTCGTTCTGCTGGATCTGCATCAGAGAACCATCCACTACGTGTTATTCATTTAATTTATTTTTGCCCCTCCTGTATTTAAAAGGGTTGGGCCAGCCTTTTGTTTAGAAATGCCCGTTTCTGATGCCAAATGCTTCCAACTATGGCAGGCCAAAACAAAAAAAAAACTATCTACAGCTGAGGATCCCGGGGAAAAACCTGACACACCTTCGGCCTTCAGCCTATTGTTGAAGAATAAAGGTGGCCATACCAACTATTGACTTTCAAGCTTTTTAGAATTATACAAACTCTGTTTTTGCCTTAAATACTGGATTGCCTTAAATACTGTGCATTTTTGAACATGCTACAAAGAAAGCAAAAGTGCTTGAGACTTTTAAACAGTAATATTGGGTAATCAGGAAAGTGTGAATAGCTAGGTAAAAGACACAGGTACAGACAATGTGTGAAACTCAAAGCAAAACACTGGAGACAATCAAGTCCGAAAAAAATCCCACAAGCAATGAACAAAGCAAAAATGAAGACCATCATAAAGACACAGGTTAAAATAATAATCTGTATTCTGCTGAAACTCTTCAGTAGAACCAAAGACTGAAGAATGTAACAAAGCACCGAATTCACAGCAACATCAAAGGAAATAACAGGAACACCCCGACACCACTGTGGTAGCAATTATTTTGGCCTGAAACAGCTGTAAAGACATGTGTGAACATGTAACCTGTTGATCAGGTTTTTACAGTCATCTGGTTTATAACTGTGATGTCTTTCACAAAGCTGAACAGTTTGTACTGATGAGGATATGTATGGATGGCTGGCTGAAGAAGGAATCAGCCACAGTTGCGAACATGTGAACACTTAGCAGTTGTGTCGATCTTAAGTATGAACGTAACACCGTTGTTTGACGTTAGTGAAGCGTGAGTGGTTTGATTTTTATCTTAGCAAGTCAAAAAACTTTCTCTCTCCATGTCAACATGTCAGGTGTTAACAGGTGTTGTTCAATGTTTGTTTGGGCGAGTTGTTAAACCGCTGCTGTCTTTGAGCCAAAAAGAAAACTACAGCTCGGAGAATGTGTTTGAAATTAAAGGCTTTTGTTAGTGTGAGAAAATTACTTGAATCTGGCACAGAAATTTCTCTCATCATCATTTCATTTCTTATTCTGTTCTTCAGCTCACTGGCTTTTATTGTTGGTCTTAGAGATTTCATTATTTCCTATTTTTATTCCACTCATGTGTATAATTTGAATCATTTCATTATGTTTACTCTGGGGTAATCTAGAACTTTGAGCCAGAATGAAGAGTGTTGTAGGAAGGCTTTGGTTTAAATGGACCAAACAGGATTTTTCTTCTATCATTTTTTGTTGGCAGCACTGGTGATTGGCACTGTTGCCTTTCTGTGTGGAGTTTGCATGTTCTCCTGTGTTTGTGTGGGTTCTCTCCGGGTACTCCGGCTTCTTCCCAAAGTCCAAACGCATGCAGTTAGTGGGGTTAGGTTATATTTCCCAAAGGTGCGAGTGCGAATGGTTGTCTCGTGTGTTAGCCCTCAGGCTGGCCTGTGGAAAATGTGCCCTGCATCTCGCCCTATGGTAGCTGGCA
The DNA here is from genome assembly GCF_041146795.1 of Maylandia zebra. Taxonomy (NCBI): domain Eukaryota; kingdom Metazoa; phylum Chordata; class Actinopteri; order Cichliformes; family Cichlidae; genus Maylandia; species Maylandia zebra. Next base: position 19,428,909 of record NC_135188.1, on the reverse strand, counting down.
TAGGCTCCAGTCTGCTACAACCCTGATAAGGATAAGCGGAAGAGGATGGATGCATTTTCCTTTGATTTTTCTTTTTTTTTACAATTTGTTTTTTGTTTTTTTTGGTCATTTTTATTTATATTGGTATTTCTGAGCCAGGAGAGGGCCATAAACCTGGCCCTGACAAGAGATGTGTGTTTCTAAGTATAACAGCTCGAGCATTTACGTGGATCACATTTCATTTAAGCAAATAAACAAGAGACTGGGTCAGAAAAGTGCAGCAACATGTGGGTGTGTGTGTGTTTGCACAGCTGTCTGCTTCAGTGGCCCACTCTTTTGTGTTGTTGCTCCTGTTGTGTTGAGCTAATTGGATTAGTGTTTAAATTAAAGGATTTATTTCCTCAGTCTGACTGGAATCTGTCCCAAACTTCTCCAGATGTTAACACACACTAACTGTGTGTGCAATATAAATTAAAAAAAATCAGAAAAAAGCAAAGTCTGTTAAAGCACTCATGAATGTAACATTTAAAAATGTCAATGTGATGGAGAGCAGAAACTGAACTGTGTATGAAGATTTATGTGGGACGTTGGGGGAAATCTTATTCTAAGGTCACAAATGACGTGTTACTGTAAAGGATGAAAAGGATGATGCAAACATGAGCTGAGCATGACAACATGGTTTTTCCTCCCTTTGGTTGCTAAAAGGTCTAAAGTTTCTTAGGAGAGTTTTTGCTGAGGTCAGCTGGAGATGAGAGATGAAGCAGATTTACCACACTATGTCCATCTTTTATACAGTATGTAAAGTCTACAAGGTGCAGACGGAGAGTGGATGTACTGGACAAAAATTGTGCTAGGTGTAGGCTGTGATGGAGACCCCCGTGGTGACCGCCAATGAGAGCAGCCGAAACAAGACAAAGAACCGTGTGTGAATTACAACTTCACTTTTATATAAAGAAAGAAAGGGGGGGATCGGCTCTGAATGAAACTTTAGGAAACAAAATTCTGTAAAATGCTTGTATTTTTTGTGGAAGGTAACAAACTTTTGGGTAATTGGCATATTTTTGTGCCATTAATGAACATTTCCATTAATAGTAAAAGCGTAAACTATTTAAATAATCATTTATGGGCATTTCCTGTCACTGTAACTCATTAGAAATACTTCTTGATATCCATAAGCATGTATTTCTATAAAATTACAACTTAATATGCATTTAGGCCAAAATATTGTTAAATTTAAAATTCTCAATTAAATTCATCTTAGTACACAACAACAACAATTGTACATTGTGACTCCAAAGTGTCTCTTCAAACAGATCATTCAGTCCATCAAAGTTTTTAATCACTGACAGACTGACCTTTGAGACTAACAAAGCAGAGCTGTTTTTTTATGTGGAAAAACTTAAATACTCTAGTGCTTCACTACTAAACAGTCTGGCAGCTGTAATGGTAAAGACGTGGAGTAGTTCAAAAGCAAATGAGAGCACATCTCAATAAATAATACATAATTAGGGGCCGCTCAGTTTGGGTAGCTCTATCAGTAACAGCCTTCTCAATGCATAGCAGTCCATTAAAGAGCACATACAGCAAGTCGAATCAAGTCAAGTTGAGTTTTATTGTCAACCCAATAAAATACACTCAAGTATACAGTGGGACGAGATATCGTCCTCCTGGATCGAAGGTGCAAAGTGTAAAAATAGGTCCTTAAAAATAGTCAGTGATCAGTGTCAGCTTCTCTGAGTTGATATCACCACTATTCATCAGCAGCACATTTTAAAGCTCAGTTTTTAAAACCTTGTGATGTAACTACAGCCCAGCAGTTCATGGTTTGCCAAACATCAAATTTTTAATCAGGTTAGAAGCTAATCACTCTGAGGCTAACAAAGATTGAATGAGTACATGAAGCTGAGAATCAGGAATATTGCAGACCATGCAGCAGTATATTAATGATTAACCTCGTGTTGTGGATGATTGTCTCAGGTGTTCCCATGACTGGACTTTGGTCTGTTTTATGCATGTTTTTCCTGCCATGCGATCACATTTCTCTCTGTTCATCAGGGACTCTCATGTTAACTTTTATTGAGTGGGGAAAAGTTAGCGCTTATCCTCTAGCTTCACTGTGCTAATGTGTTTACATTATTAGTTTTTTGTCTTCATTTATACCTGAAATGATAGCAGAGCTGTACATGATTCTTATTTTGAAACTAGCGAGCTAACTCCCTGCTAACTTCTAACTCCATGAAACTTTATAAATCCTGTTATCATGGATGTTATTGTTGTTAAACCTCTTATTGTTGGTATACACTGATCATTTTATTAAAGATGACAGATTTTAGAGCGTTTTACTCTCAGGCGAAGTGTTTGTTTGACTTTGGGAACTAAAGAGGAGTTTGTATCAGCTAGCATTATAAGACGTAATAGGCAGATAATCATCTATAAACTCAATTTTAGAGTTTATCTTTAATGTCAGATCAAGTGTGGCCTGTGTGTTGCAATAGCAAGAAAACACAAAGTATGAGGTAGCGAATACATCAGAGTGGTGCTTAACAGACATTTGATGTGTGTACAGCATGGATGGATTTCCCCACAGGACTGACTCACAGATTCAAACCTAAACATAACAACATCAATTATTTATACCTCTCATTACGTCTGAGCACTCCTGCAGCACTGTATGAATGAGAAGACCTATAAAATGGAACGATCGTGGCTCAAGAGTTGTAATTGGAAGGTTGCCGCTTCGAGCCCTAGCTTGGACAGTCTCAGTCGTTGTGTCCTTGGGCATGACACTTCACCTGTTGCCTACTGGTGGTGGTCAGAGGGCCCGGTGGCGCCAGTGTCCGGCAGCCTCGCCTCTGTCAGTGCGCCCCAGGGTGGCTGTGGCTACAATGTAGCTGCCATCACCAGTATGTGAATGGGTGGATGACTGGATGTGTAAAGTGCCTTGGGGTCCTTAGGGACTAGTAAAGTGCTATACAAACCCATATGGAAAAGATATATACAAGTTTGTATCTGTCTTGTGTGAAACTTGTATGAAAAGCATATGAGAGTGAAAACAGATATAAGATCCCTTGAAAATTTATATAATGAAACTTGTATGTTTTGGATACTTACTAAAACAATGTATGAAAGTAATGAGAAAGTGGCCACTTTCATGAGTAAATCATGTAAGCCTTATATGATTTACTCATGAAAGTGGCCACTTTCATGAATAATCACATATAAGTTTTTACTATTTCTTTTCCATATGGGAATACAGGCCATTTAAAATGTTACTTAAATAACATGACATTTATTTAAATCAGGTCATGTCCTGCAGATAATTCAATAATAACATGTCTTGTTCACGTTCTCACAATTTGGCTTCCTGTCTTCATTTAAACTGTAGCCACAGTGACCAAATATGTAATACCAACACACTCACTACTTTGTCTTTTTTTGTGCACTTGCCAAATAACAGTTCCCCCAGAACTCAGAACAAAAAGGTTTTATTTGCATGCAGTCAGTTCCTGTTTGGTAGTCTAGCAACTGCCAATGGCTCTCTGCACCAGTATTCACACAGCTGTCTCTTTTTAAAATGTTCAAGTAATTAAAAATAAATAAATAACCTGGGTTACGAAAACAGAAGTAAAAGCATGCTTTTTGCTGCTGTAGCAAGTTAAAGGGGAGCTGATGATGAATTGCAGTTAAAGGCTGGTTTTTTTTTTCACTGAATTTCTGCAAAAATTCTTAGAAATGTCACTTCAAAGTGACGCATTTATGCTGATGCAAAGTCTGAAAGGATGCATTCCCAAGACAAGAAAAAAGTGCACACATTTGCACTGAATGATCACCAGCCGGCTGCCTTTTTGTATGGTGTGTTTTATTTGTGGAAAACTCAAAGTGGCTCTCTAAAATCGGCTTCTCGCTTGAGGAGCTAATTGAGCGTCAGTGATGAGACCACAGCGTGTCTTATTAACACCAAACACAAATGAGCAAATCAAAAAACAGCATAAACGGTTGCATTTGCATGCTTTGTTGCAAAAACACAAATGTTTTCTTTTTGTTTATTTAAGTTGGTTTGAGACTTTCTGTTGTGGTCTATGGTAAGATAGTCTGCATTAGGTTGTAATTCTTTTATGACTGACTCGGTGCCTACCCCAACAAAAACACACACACACACACACACACACACACACACACACACACACACACACACACACACACACACACACACACACACACACACACTTTGCTCTTTATGAGTAATAACCATCTAAAGATGGAGACGTGATGTAAAACCACAGCACAAGTGTGTGTGCACTGCTGTAAGAGGAAAGGAGGCTTTTGCATCAGACAAGCATTGTAGAACACACCCTTGTAAAAAAAAAAAAAAAAAAAAAGCCATGCACACTAACAGGCTTCACAAGAAAGGAAACAAATGTTTTTGTGTAAAAGTTGCAAAACAGTTCAAAGAAACTGAGTCAGTAAAACATTGAGAGGACAACACGTACACCTCTGTAATTTTGGTTATTTGGAGCAATTTTATTGAAATGGATTTATCAGAGCCAAAAACAGACACAACATGTTGTGATTTCTTTTGCTCTGGAGTCATCCCGTACTCTGAGGAATATCAGATTCATGATGCTGGGAACAATCTACGGGCTGCTGTGCAGCCTGTATAACAGAGCTGCTGATGGACATGCTCAGACATGCTTTGGACAGCTGAACAGTTACAATGTACAGAGTGAAAACAGTTGAGCTGAGAGTTCATTCTCAACAGTAAACATGTCTGAGTGTGAGTGATAGCAACAGTGAAAGGAACATTTAATTTAAAGCAAAGTCACTTTTATAGTGTCACTGAAAGTGATGTGAGGAAAACAGAGGGATATTTTTTTTTATTCCAGTTAATCTGAAACAGGAAACCCATTTTAGACCATGAACTCACCAGCAAATTGTTTACTGAGGTCAAGGCCGAGCGTTGCTTCCCTACAGACCTCTGCAAGACAGGAAGTCTGGCCTTGCTTCAGTTTGACTAATGTTACCTAATGCTAACTTGTCTTTTGATGTGACCGAATTGCTCTTTCATCAGATATAACGCTGTCTGAAAGTGAAAAAGTGAAGTGTCAAAGTACAAGCTGTTAATGTGTGAGAGGATTTGTGGTTGAACAAGGTGTTACAGAGTTACAGTCATTTAAAATATAACTCTCAGTGAGATGACCCAAAGTCTGAGATGAAGACGTGTAAACTCATACTTTAGGTTCAACGTGAACATTCACATAGTTACATCATAGCAACGGTGATAGAAGCAGGAAATAAGAACAAGGCTTTTATCGTGATTATAGTATGATCTACAGTGCATCGTGAGCAGAGGTGGGTAGTAACGAGTTACATTTAATCCGTTACATTTTCTTGAGTAAGTTTTTCAAAAAATTTTACTTTTAAAGTACCTTTTTTGCATGATTCTTTTTACTTTTACTTGAGTACATTTGTGAAGAAGAAACGGTACTTTTACTCCGCTACATTTGCAAAATTTGACTCGTTACTTTTTTGTTGAGTTTGTATGCACCTTGTCACTCGCCCTATGGTAGCTGGGATAGGTTCCACCCCCTCTGCAATCCTGATAAGAGGAAGAGGATGGGTCGTAACAAACGAATGAGCTAGTAGCTATGAGACAGTCGTTTGCCATGTAGCAACATGCCCAGCACTCTGTTGTGATCAAGCTTTTCTTTAATCACATTTTAAAACTAGCACGGGTGCCTTTCCTGTCACAGCCCCAAGCGAAATAGAGTCTCCTCTTGGGACTGAACCAAGAAGCATTCATAATTTTTGACAACTGCACTTTACAGCCAGAGACAAATTTTTAAACAAGAGTAAAAACAACTAAAAACAAACAAAAACAACACACTTCAATGGCTGCCATCTTTGCCACAGAGCCAAGATCTGACATTGAGGTCAGAGGATTATTGAATACATTAGAGTAGGGCTGGGCGATATGACCCAAAATTCATATCTCGATATTTTTTAGCTGGGTGGCGATATAAGATATATATCTCGATATTTTTTTAAAGCCATAAGTTAGAACAAAAAGAGAGTTCTTAGTCACACTGTGTCCCAGATGTCACACAGGCATTTTTATTTACATACAGCATAGATTTACATGAAGAAATTACTCAAAAATAAATTATCAGCATTTATTAAATAATCATGGTCCATAAATAAAAGAAAACAATGTTGTTTTTGTGCATAACAAAAAGCTCATAATTGTGCAGTCAAAATGTAAACTAACAGACGCTGAGCATAATAACAAAGACAGATTTCACAGCTGCTCTGTTCCCAACTTCTACTGCGTGACTGACAGCCGTGAGTTTGAAATCCGCTTCGTAACCATGTCTCTTAACAGGTGCCATTTATGGTCCTTATACACACACAATACGGTAATATTACGTCGAAGCACAGTACGTATTACTCCGCGAGGCTCCAGACTACGGTAGCCGTAATGCTCCGACAATTCATCAAGCGCTGCAGCTCCGTAGCTTACCAAAGTCGTAAAACATTTTTTGACAGATTGCTGAGTACCACCTGAAATCGGTTCGTGGTCAGTAAGCACAACCAGAATTCATACATTAGGCGCGCTGTCAACTTTTGAGAAAATGAAAGGATTTTAGGCCGTGCAGCCCCTGTGGGCTGCATGTCATTAGCATGGTTAGCTCGTTAGCGCGGTTAGCTCGCTAACACGTTGATGCCGTCCAGCCCCACAACTCGCTAATGGAGATTTGCCGTGTCCTTCTGGTTGCTGCCTGCAGTTGAAGCTATGGGGGAGGGGGAGTTGTATTCAGTGGAGGAGAAGCGAGGCCGAGTAACATTGCGTAGAGACAAAAGTGAACGAAAGAGAGGCAAACTTGTGGCTCCACAAGTATAATTATAACGTAACATAGACTATATCGATATAAAGGATATTGTCACATCAGGCACGTGCGGGGGGGTGGGGGGGGGAGCTAGAGGGGCTAATTCCTGCCTGCCCTTTTGTTGAGGCAACTTTAAAAAAATATATATATATATTTTAATGTGTGTGTGCGTGCGGAGTCCTGTCATTTTTCAAACTTAGCTTCATTTGCGGATTCTCTCTCCGATCTTACAGTCGATCTCACTTGCATACAGTAGCTGTCACATACGTGATCATTTTTCATTTTTAACTCTGCAGGATGTCGAGACAGAATGAGACCAAAGTGGCCGAAAGCAACAGAAGCTGGTGTGAGAACAGATGAGACCTGATACCGACGATCCTGTCATACAAAAATGACCATAAGTTTTCAAACACTGCTTTAGACTCTACGACACAATTTAATTAATAATCCCAAAGAAAATGCAGGATCTGCAGGAGAGTTGTTGGACGCGTTATCAGATAATTGCTGTGTTTTTGCTGCTCTTACAGTTTTCAGATACTATAAAGGGGTTTTTAACTTCAATTGGGTGAGTCATACCACATCCTACTGAAAAATATCCCAAGAATGCATTGTGGGTAAACTGCCATCACTCATTTCATCATAGGGGATAAATAGCTATTCCAAACAAGTCCGAGCAAAGCAAAAGAAAGCAAAAAGCAACCTTTACTTTGTGAAAGGTAACATACCAACTCAGTATCTTTGCAGTCTGAAATATTGAAAATTGACGATCTAGTGAAATTCCAAACAGCACAAATTCTATTCAAAGCAAAAAATAAAGAACTGCCAGGTAATATTCAGAGTATGTTTCTGTTCATGGAGTGAAACTGTGGAACAGTCTGAATATGGAATTAAAGCAATGTCCAAACATAAAACAGTTCAAAAAGGGTTATAAAAATATGATCTTCCCGAACTATAAAGGCATGGAGAATATTGAAATTAAGTGAATGTCTCTATTTAAAAAAAATAAAATTCATGATGTGATATTATAGTCTATAGTATATCAGAAATCTGTTCACTTTTTTTATTACAAATTATATCAGTAAGGAAGCTGACTAAATATTAGCTGATAATTTATGGCAAAGGGGTGGAATTAAATAAGTGTTTACTTCTTCACACTCCCTTTCGACATGTAAGTTAATCAGAACGGCAGGTATATTGAAATGTATTGATTTTTTTAGTATAGTATTTTTTTCTCTTATTTTCTTTTCTAAATTTACCTGTATATTGTTTACATGTTTGAAAGAAATTACCAATCAATCAATCAAACTTGGAGAGAGTGTAAAAGAGATTTGGGTACAGTTTTAAAGAAATGTTTTTCGCCCCTAAATTTTCATATGGATATCTGAAACTGAGACCCTTAGCCCCCTTGCTAGCTACCTCTCCCACATTGTAAGAGACCTTGGGGTACTCTTGGATAGCTCCTTCAAATTAGAGAAACAAGTTTCTACTGTGGTTAAATCCAGCTTCTATCAGCTATGTCAAATTTCTAAAGCTAAACCTTTTCTTTCCCCCAAGGACCTTGAAAAGCAGATTGCATGCATTCATTACCTCTAGACTGGACTATTGTAACTCTCTTTATTTAGGCCTCCCTCACTCCTCTCTCTACCGTTTGCAATTAGTACAGAACGCTGCTTCACGCCTTTTATCAGGTGTTAGAATGCATGATCATATGACTCCGGTTTTAGCTAACTTACACTGGCTTCCTGTGAAATTTCGCATTGATTTTAAAATTCTTTTACTCATAAAATCTTTAACAATAACATGCCTAGCTATTTAACAGAACTTCTGCATTTGTATAATCCTAAAAAAGCACTAAGATCTTCAAACTAGATGCTCTGAATGCAACCTAAGTCTAAACTGAAAACCAGAGGTGATCGTGCCTTTGCTATTGCAGCACCTAAACTGTGGAACAATCTCCCTACTGCCATTCACACTTCTGAGTCTATTCAGTCTTTTAAATCTCGCTTAAAGACTCATCTTTTTTCCCTGGCTCTGACTTAAGACAGTTTGACTATCATTTTGTGGCTTCTAAGATTGTCTTGTCTTGTGTTCCTGTTTGGTAAATGTGTCTTATTTTATTTATTTCCTAATTTGTGAAGCGCTTTGATCGACATTGTTGTTTTTAAATGTGCTATCCCATATGGAAAAGAAATAGTAAAAACATATATGATTTACTCATGAAAGTGGCCACTTTCTCATTACTTTCATTTTTTTTTAGCAAGTATACAAAACATACAAGTTTCATTATATAATTTTTCAAGGGATCTTATATCTGTTTTCACTCTTGTATGCTTTTCATACAAGTTTCATACAAGACAGATACAAACTTTATAAGATTTATATATATCTTTTCCATATGGGTTATAAATACATTTTTGATTTGATTTGATATCTGCCGTGAGGACAAATCTGAACCAGGCTTGTGTCATCAAAGGGCCTGTAACTCTGAAAGTACTCACAGTATGAAGACAAACGTCAGACTGGCTTCACGAGATGTGCTGAAGTTTTTGTAAGAAAAGAAATCAGCTGATTGTGACGGGGTCAGGGGGGAGCACTGTTGCTCTTACAACTTAGTACATCGAGCAGCAAAAAAACCCCACTTAAATTCTAGTTATTTATTTTAATACTGAGTGTGTAATCAAATCTGCTGACATTTCCCATGATATAATGCCAGAAAACACTCAAAAACACGATGATGTGACTCCAGACCTTTTAAAATGTGGGAATCTTTAGTCCAATAGATGCTGAGAGCAGTGAGAGCCTAAAGTGATTTTTTTTGCAGCCGTCTACTCTAACGTCTCTCTGAGGGTTAGAACTCATACTCCAAAAAATGGATATGGGGTGGATCATTATCAGCCTTATGAGCCCATGAAAAACAATCTCATATTCTCGTACTTTATTTTTTTCATTCATTTCTTAATCTTCGACTCTGACTTCACCGTATGCAAGCCAAACGAGGCTGCCGTCCCATGTTTAATCAAACTTTCAAGCATAACACTACAACACTAGTAGTGTAGCCTGTGGTAGTTACAGGTAGTCTGTGTCACTGTGAGCAGTGCCATTCAGGTTAAAGCACAACAACATTGCTCATTACATACATGTTCAATCCAGGGATAATACAGTTCACAGTTTGCAGTTCATGTTGTGGTTTTTGTAAGGCTTAAAAACACATACTAAACATATTCCAGCAGCACAGAATACATATTGCACTTATAACAAGCTATAAATAAAATACCTGAAAACGTTGAGCACATACAGTGGAATAATAGAGCCAGATGAAGAGGCACTAACAGAAAAATAAGATAGAGGGAGGACAGGAATCAAATCACATTAATGCTCCAAAGGAATTAATTCTGAAATCAAAACAGGCATCGACAAACACCAAAACTGAATCCTCAAACACCAGACTACCTATGAACATGCTGCTAACTAACCCTTAGTCTGATATATGAAGCAGAAAGTTTCAGCTAAACCATCAGTCCTGCTCCTCTTCTCTCAATGTTTGACACTCTGAGTCTGAACCAAAGACCTACGGCCCAAACTAAACAACTAAACAAAGAGGATGTCCTTGCTTTACTGACTGCGTCTCTTTTGCATTTTGACAGCTCTCAGAGATAAAAATGTGAAGTGACAACAGACATTTACCCTTATTCTCTCCCTCCTCGTCTTCAGACTTTCTTTTGCAAAGTGATGAATAGAAACAGACAGTCGAATTGACCACTTTGTATAACTTCACACAGGAAGCGAAAACGAAATCAAACATAAAGGAAATGCTCTTGTTTCAATTCCTAGGGGAGGCATGCATGGTATGACAGACACCTGGGTGAAGCAGAAAGGGTTTTACTCAGAACTGTAGAAAGGGAGTCAGAGAGCTGTCAGGAGATGAGATGAAGAAGGGCCAGACAACAGAGGATGGTAAAACGTCCTCCCCTGAGTGTTGCTCAAAGGGCTCTGAAGCTGTGGGATTAAACTTCCCTGGCACAAACTGACATGCAGACCACTGGCGAAGGGAATCATCTGCTCACGCAGACCTAAGCTTCTCTAGAGTTCCTTTAAAACTGGTTTCCACTTCTTTATAGATGACCACTTCCTTACTGTTTGTGTTTCTGAACTAAATTTAAAGGCCTCCAGTTTTGGTAGCTGTGATTGTCTAAGTTCATGTTTTTATGGGTTGAATTTGGTTAATAAAGAGAGGGTACGCATTGTTCACTTTTAGCAGATATCTTATTAGATTTAGAAATCAACGAGGTAAATAGCTGAAGAATTTAAACATTTAGCTGATCGTGAAGCCAACTAAAAATGCTCACAAGAACATCCCATGTTGCCATGAATGTACAAGTTGTTCGAAAATCAAGTGTGTGCTCTGTTAGCCAAGGCCAACAACTGTGGCCTCACTAGAAAGGCCAGGATTTCCCCGTGAGAGCGCAGCGGGAGGTCATATTAACGTTTCCTCCCCAAAGAGCAAAAACAAAGAACAGCTGGCTCACAGCTGGGTAAAACACAACGGTGTTTAATAACTGGACCTCTTATGACTAATGTTCCCTCTAAGCTGCGCGCATGCGCGCATGCGCACTACTGGCACGGTCTCCGGGCAGAAAAAAATCTGCGTTGCGCACAAAAAAAAATTAACTTGAATTGAAATTAAAATAAATAGTTAACAAGGTTCAAGGTTCTTTATTTGTCACATGCATAGTTATACAAGTATAACACACAGTGAAATGTAACCTGACACGCTCCTCGACATGTGCAAAAATGGGGGGGGGGGGGGGGGGTAGATCTTTTAGAACCGGATCTTTGACGTGAACGACGCGAGACGGCTCTTTATCGCGAGCCGTGTTTTTGTTTTTTCCTCTCTCTTCTCTCTTGTGCTTTGCGCTGGACAGAGGGGGGAGGGGCGGTAGTTACACTCGCAGTAGCACAGGAACAGAGCAGGAGGGAGAGAGACAGAGAAAGAGAGCCAGGGACAACAACGTCACATTAGAAAGGTATAGTAATCGTCCACAACTATTTTCAGTTGCGGATGATACAGGATTCAGAAAGTTTATTCATGCAGGCCCATATGACTGAGAATGTGCATCTTCTTTTTGTTTTCATATTTTCATTTATATTTAATTGTGTTGTGGTTTGCAGCATTTTGTGTTGTTTCATTTTAAAAAAAAAAGCTGAAAATTTAAATAGTTAAAAGTTGAACTGTGACTAGTTGGTTTTCGTTTTATATGATTTATTTATTACATTTTATGTGGAGTGAATAAATAAAAGTATATTTACGGTGGCCCCTAGAGACAAAGCACGTACAAACTTCACAATACGTACAAACCCTGAAGCACGTACAAACTCCAAAACACATAAAAACTCAGAAGCACGTAAAAACTCCAAAACACGAAGAAAACACAACAGAAGTGCTCCAGAATGCTAGGCCCAGCATTGAGCTTTTGTTACCTGCACTGTTCCAAAAAATAGAAATGTCAAATTATTTTACAGTGTATTTTACAGTTGTGTACTGTTTTTCTAGAATATCATTACATTTACATAAGTAGACTGTGATCTGACACGTCAAATGTAAAATAACATAACATCACTGTAAATGTAATAAAACACAATTTACTTGTTTTTTAAATAAATTTTTTTGTACATATGCATATTTAGATTGTAAAAATACATTCACAAATGTATCATGATTTCACAAATATCTGTCCGTTATTTGAAAGATTGAACTGTTGAATTCAAATGTAATGCTATGGAAAAGTATATAACATGATCCCTATAAGCTTGTGTTACATCACATAAGTATTTTTATCGTCACTAGTTAGAGCGATCGTGGCTCAACAGTTGGCAGTTCGCCTTGTGATCAGAAGGTTGTCGGTCCGAGCCCCGGCTCAGACACTCTCCGTCGCTGTGTCCGTGGTCAAGACTCTTCACCTACCGCCTACTAGTGATGGCCGATGGTGCGATATGGCAGCCTCGCCTCTGTCCCAGGGCATGCAATCAATTATTATTTAAACCAACTGTTAACTGTATATTTCTGTACATTTACGTATTATGATTCATATTTCCACATTCAGTGACCTGGTTTATAGGTAATTTCATTGTTTGATCACGTTAAAATGTTCCTAATTTAATGTCTAAAAGCATTTGGAAAAGACAGAATCCCATGTCAAATTAGAGCAACAAACTCTATTTTCATTACTGAAAATAACTGTATTTTTATAGGACAGTTATTTTCTGTTATTTTGCGGTCGTATTTTGGCGCCCCAGCTGCCGGAATATTACCGTTTTTTTAAGATGGTTTTTTTTCCTATTTACAGATGATTTCATTGTTTAATGACATTAACATGTTCCTAATTTAATGTTTAGCGGCACTTGAAAAAGGCGGGATCCCATGTCAAATTAGCGCAACTAATTGTATTTTCATTACTGGAAATAACCGTATTTTTATGCGGGAGTTATTTTCTGTAATTATACGGTCGTATTTTGGCTTCAGCTGCCGGAATATTACCATTTTTTCAAGATGCTTTTTCTAACAGTGTAGAGGCTACACAAGCCAGCAAGTACCAACGACTTGCTGGCTTGTGTATGGTGTATTAACAGGTAAATGAACATTTTTTTTTAATTATTTGAATATATATGGTGCTTGTGTATAAATACACAAACAATACATATATGCTTTCAATTGTGTAATTTAAGTGATCTAGGTAGCTCTGTTTTGAAGTTCAGTTAACGCTAGAAATGTGTTTTGGAGTTTGTACATGCTTTGGAGTTTGTACATGCTTTGTCTCTAGGGGCCACTGTATATATTTATATATAAACATATCAATAAAACCACTTTTTTTATACATTAGTAATTCCTTTTGTGCATAATGTCATATTATTGTTAATAATAAATGAATTAAAGCAAAAAACAACCTGAAGAGTCGGTCGGAGCCGCAAGAGCCAGCTCTCTAAAAAGATCCGGAAATCCCATCACTACAAGAGACGCTCAGAGAGTTTGTGCGTTCGCTCAGACACATAAAAAAATAGAGTGAACAGTGCTTATGACTCTCAGACTGAAACATGAAAACAGGTCCGTTTCACAGTTTCCAACACAATTATAATAAGTATGAATCATGTCGTCTTTGATTTTCCAGGTATAAAAAAACAAACAAACCTCCAAGTCATTTTCGCCCGAAGTGACAGACTTGCTGATTTTGTCCATGACATCAGCAGCAGAAACTGTGACCAGTTGTTGCCGGTTTCACCAAATGTCATTAGCGCTGCAGTTTTACTTTTGGGGCTTGGCTTAATGAGAACAGAGTTGAGCGAAAGGGTGAAATGAAATCTGGGGGACGGGGCTGATGCAATAAGAATTGGCTGCGATATCTTCCAAACTTGCACAATTTAAGCAAGATTTGCGCTCTCCTGCCAACTCCTACCCCACACTAAGTATACTGAGCTGGAACTCATTGTTATTAATAAATCTGCTCTACATTTTAAAGGGAACACGGACAGTTTATTAAGGGTGTATGAATAGTTTTCGATGTCTGTCAGCTAGACCGATTATTGCGCAAACCGTGAAATAAAAACGACACATCATGTCAGTGTAGGATCTGGGTCGTTCCCGATGAGGATAGCCTATTGTGAAATGTGAAGCTCACCTTGAGAGCCTGGAGCTGGACCTGCGGACTCCCGCGGACCCTGTCACCTCAACACAAGAATAAAGCGTTGCCCCACTGTCTTCTCCACACGTGACATCTGCCCCACTGACGTCTGACAGATCCTCATTTTTACAGAGAGTGCTTCTGCTGACAAGGCGGCGCTCTGAAGAATGAAACTTTGTGACAGCAGAGAGCGGAGGAGGAGTGGTGGGAGTGACTCGTCCAGCCTCCAGTGACACCGGAAAGAATAAATATTTAAATATTCAATCGCGCTTGTCATTTATTCATGGACAACACGAATTTAAAGCTGAATTTTTGTCTTCATCTACCGGACAAACAGAGCAACTACAAACGGTCTTCACAGAGAACCAGAATGCTCATGTCTGAGAAGAGAAGCGCATTTCCCGTCTAAAGAGTTCAACATCATTAAACTGATCATATTAACATTTAAATCATTCTTATGCATCTAAAAGCCTTCCATACAACACCCCAAAATATAAAAAAGGTCCTTTATTTTCAACTAATCCATCCTCTGAGTGAAACAGCAGCTGTGTGTTGTCTTCGTGTTTGTGCTTTTCCTCCAGTCGTATTCAGAGCATTAAAACATGAAATAACCCAAAGTAATACATGACGAACAACATAAATGGCAAGAAAAAAACAGTGGCCTTCATTTCTTCTAGGTCTTATATGGTGGATCAATATAGCTGCTGAGCTGGACAAAAAATCCCAGCATGTACAGCCATCACTACAGAGGAAGCAGCTGGCAGCAAAGCAGACACCAGAGACCATGGAAGGTCAGTGACAACTGAGAAACACAGGGTGGGTGCCCTGGATTTATCCCTGTGAGGTCTGAGCCAACATCAGTGATGACCTTTGTACTCTAAACCCATCACCCTGACTCCATGCTCTCCTGCATTTTGGAGATCAAGGGACAAAAGAAATTCAGTAAAAGTATAATTCTAACTGCAGAAACCCAATTTTCATATTCTCTATAATATGACCTTTCATTGTAAGAATTCACTGCGGTGAGAGCGTGAGATCTCAGAGAGTTAAATAGCCTTCAAGAGTGAAGGACATTACTGTCATATAACATGGTGATAAACTAGCTCCATCCAATCTCTTTCTTTGAAGTCTTTCAGTGGCACTGGCCCTGACAGTGGTTAAAACCTCACAATTTCCAGTGAATGTACACTCACTGGACACTTTATTAGGTTCACATTCTAGCCAGCTGTGGAGCTCAGCGAGCCGGAGGAGCTCAGCATGCCCGAGCGAGAGCTCAGCGAGCCGGAGGAGCTCAGCGAGCCGGAGGAGCTCAGCGAGCCGGAGGAGCTCAGCATGCCCGAGCAGGAGCAGCTCAGCGAGCAGGAGGAGCTCAGCGAGCCGGAGGAGCTCAGCATGCCCGAGCCGGAGGAGCTCAGCGAGCCGGAGGAGCTCAGCGAGCCGGAGGAGCTCAGCATGCCCGAGCAGGAGCAGCTCAGCGAGCAGGAGCAGCTCAGCGAGCCGGAGGAGCTCAGCATGCCCGAGCCGGAGGAGCTCAGCGAGCCGGAGGAGCTCAGCGAGCCGGAGGAGCTCAGCATGCCCGAGCAGGAGCAGCTCAGCGAGTAGGAGCAGCTCAGCGAGCAGGAGCAGCTCAGCGAGCCGGAGGAGCTCAGCATGCCCGAGCGGGAGCTCAGCGAGCGGGAGGAGCCCGCGTCGCCAGCTGTGGAGCTCAGCATGCCCGAGCCGGAGGAGCTCAGCGAGCCGGAGGAGCTCAGCATGCCCGAGCAGGAGCTCAGCGAGCGGGAGGAGCCCGCGTCGCTAGCTGTGGAGCTCAGCGAGCCGGAGGAGCTCAGCATGCCCGAGCAGGAGCAGCTCAGCGAGCCGGAGGAGCTCAGCATGCCCGAGCCGGAGGAGCTCAGCGAGCCGGAGGAGCTCAGCGAGCCGGAGGAGCTCAGCGAGCCACCAGCAGAGGAGCTCAGCGAGCCACCAGCAGACGAGCTCAGCGAGCCACCAGCAGAGGAGCTCAGCGAGCCACCAGCAGACGAGCTCAGCGAGCCACCAGCAGAGGAGCTCGGCGAGCGGAAGGAACAACCGGCGCTGCCAGCCGCGGAGGGGCTCTCGCTGCCAGCCGCGGAGGGGCTCTCGCTGCCAGCCGAGGAGGGGCTCTCGCTGCCAGCCGAGGAGGGACCCGCTCAGCCGGAGGTCAGCGAACCGGAGGGACCTCCACGTCTTGCGCGGCCTCCACGCCATCCACGTCCAGTGCGTCCACGTCAGCGACCGGCGCGTCATAGACCATGTGCCACGCCTCGCTGTTGCTCACCGGAGCAGCGACGTTGCCATCGGACCCGTGGCAGGCCACCAGAACCGTTCCGCCGCCACCGGACCCGTGGCAGGCCGCCGGAGGAGCAGCGCCGCCGCCACCGGACCCGTGGCAGGCCACCAGAACCGTTCCGCCGCCACCGGACCCGTGGCAGGCCGCCGGAGGAGCAGCGCCGCCGCCACCGGATCCGTGGCAGGCCGCCTGAAGCGTTCCGCTTCCATCATGGGGTTGGAGGTAGGCCGCCCGAACTGTTTTCCCACCACTGCCTGACCCGTAGCGAGTTTTGCCTGCTTGCGGTCCACTGGGTCGGCCGCAAGAACTGTTGTTCCCACCATGGCAGTGGTTGGACATTTGAACTGGGGTTTTGGGGCCCTCCGTCCGGGACCCCCCGCCGCCCGCCTGGGGTTGGTTGTACTGTGGTTTTTGTTTTGTTTTTGTTTTTGGGTCGTCGGGTGCCGACCCTTAGAGGGGGGGTACTGTCACGGACCCAGTTCCAGGGATTCGGGGTCCGTGAGCAGTGTGGACTACTATTGTAGTTATTATTATTATTATTATTATTATTATTATTATTATTATTATTATTATTATTATTATTATTATCATCATTATTGTGGTTGTTGTTATCATGGTTGTGTCTGCTGTCCTGTTTTTCCGTGTTGGTGTACTGTCAGGTGTTTAGGGGTGTGTGCTTGTGTATGTGAGGGTGCGGTCGTGGCAGGCACTTTTAGGCCTGGTGGGTGTGGCCCTGCCAGCTGACCGGTCCCACCCAGGAATCCACACACACCTGGCGCCGATCAAGCCTCGTCAGAGGAGCTTCAAAACAGTGTGGCTGAGAGCTCCTCGACGCTGGATCGTTGAGTGACTTCCCGTCAGTCTTAAGTGTATTATGCAAGGTTAGTGCAAGTCTACTCTTAGGTTTTGTACTCACGGCTGCCTTTGGTATGCGTGTTTCCTCAGGAGGAATTGTGGCGACCAGGAGGCAGCACACGGAGAGTACACAGGGAACGGAGACAGAGCACGGAGCACGGGATAAAGGAGAAGACACGGAACGGGAGTTGGGATCGCACGGGGGGATTTATTGTTGTTCGGATTGTCACCACTGTAAATAAACACTGTTGCACTGTAGAGTCCTGCATTTTGGGTCCTCCTTTCCCCACATCCCCACGGTCTGCCAGCGAGACCGTGACAGTGGGTGCCCCCCAGATACTCCAGCTTGTGGGGATAGGTTAATTGGATAATCCAAATTGCCACTAGATGTGAATGGGCGAGTGAGTGTGAATGGTTGTCTGTCCCTGTGTGTTGGCCCTGCGACAGACTGGCAACCTGTCCAGGGTGTACCCAGTGAAGGAAACTGTTTCCAGGGCCTACTCCGTGGATCGGCTTCCTCCGAGGCGTGGACGTCTATCAGCAGAGAATGTACCTTCACCTATCAGCAGAGAATGTCCCTTAGTCTGTAACACAGTCAAATATATTCTCAAGTAATATTCAAGCATGCCATTCAGCGTGTTAGTACGAGCTCGGGAGCAGCTTGGGAGAACAAGAAAACAGAGACTGCTTCAGGTTGTCTTCCCAAATTGACTCAACTTTATTCACAAGTACAACAGTTTATATAGAGGGTAAAATTCATGAGACAGCAGATTATCAGTTCAAACCAGTACAGACCAAGATAAGGCAGCGTCTTCCTGCCCTTGGGTGAAGAAGCATCCTTTGTGTAGTTTATTAGTTCAGCTACAATTGTGATTATCTCAGCGACATATTTTCAAGGCACAAAACGAAGAGTTCTTACATTAGTGAAATCTGAAACAAACCATTTGGCCTTCAACAGGCGTCTAAAAGATTAAGAAACTAATGTAGCTGAGGGAGTGATCTCTGTGGTATTTCAACCTTGTACCAGCCTGTGATTCTCACACATCAATTCTTGGGTCAAAGAGAAAAACACTGAAACAAAGGGGCCTTATTGAATGACAGAGTTTTCCTGCATGATGTCACTATAAAACAATATCCAGTAAATGCTCCCATGGTACTAAAATACCTAACAGTTCCACTCTTTTTTTATTATTATTTTTTTTAAAAATAATAACTCAAATAGAAAGGAAAAATCACAAATGTAATAACATAATATAAAAAGCAAATCATAAAATGTAATAGTTCACAACCTAATGTTCAATATACACATCAGGAACATCATTGGTAACATCTGGCACATCCTCAGGATCAATTTGTGCTAATTGCAAATACATTGAAGTAGCTGTACTAGTAGCTATATGGGTTATCATTGAAAATGTGGCTTGCAGAAATGTGAACAGGGTTGCACTTTACAATACGAAATAGTAAATAAAAATCCTAAGATTAATGCAGTAGATATGATTAATAACCTAAATATATAAAAAAGACAGTTCTTTAGTCGTCTCCTGGCCTGGTCCCAAGTTCGAGAGACACCGTATAAGCGTTGTGTGATGACAATGGGCATTTCATTTTCTCCATTATCAGGATGAAACGAGTCTATCTTTATCAGGTTAGACATTGTGTGGTACTCTAGGCTTTCTGTTCCTGCTGGATGTTCGAGTACCTTGTTGTTGTTCAGGTGGGGGATCAAAGGGCTTTCTGAGTCTTGGCTCTTTCCGGCGTTGTGTGTTAATCAGTGATTGTGTGTGTGTAGGTGGATTGGATCCGGGCGCTGGCTCGCCTGAGTCGTCATCTATAGGTGTATTGAATCCGGGCGCTGGCTCGCCTGAGTCGTCATCTACTTGATCCGACGCCTTAGGTGGTTTGGTGGGGCTGGTCTTAACCCTGCTGGCATGAATCCACTGAGGTTGTCCGTCTGTTAGGATGCTGGTTCTCGTCACTGCAAGTACAGTCTGGGGGCTGGAACACGCGGCCTCCCCGAGTGCCCTTGGTTTTAGCGACTGTACCAACACCGCATCTCCTGGTTTCCACGGATGGGTTGGATCTATGGAAGGGAGAGGCTGAGAGAGACAAACTTTCTGATAGTTATTATTCAGTGTTTCTACCAGGTTATGAACATAGTCAGACAATGCAGTGTCTATGTCCCCTTCCAATAGCGGTGCCCCTCTGGAGGCTGACCATGGTGTTGGAAACGGTCTTCCCATGATTATTTCAAATGGAGATAATTTGGTTGCTGCGGATGGAGTCATTCTAATCTCGCAGAGGATTTGAGGAAGTAGTTTGATCCAGGTCATTCCTGTTTCTATCATTGCTTTAGTCAGGCGATTTTTTATGGTCCTATTCATTCTTTCTACAACTCCTGAACTCTGAGGATGGTATGGCACATGATATTTCCAGTCTATTGCTAGAGTTTTAGCACACTTTTGAATTACTTCTGATGTGAATGAAGGTCCTCTATCACTGTTAATTTGGTGAGGTATTCCAAATCTGGGTATTATTTCATTGCACAACTTTTGACAGACTACTTCTGCAGTTTCTTTTGATGTTGGATAAGCTTCTACCCATTTACTAAATTGGTCCACTATTACCAGTAAGTACTTGATGCTTCCTTGTGCTGGCATGTGTGTAAAATCAATCTGTAATGTATGAAATGGGAAATCTGGTTGTGGTAAATGCTGATGTTTTGCTTTTGGTTTTCCTACATTAGTTCGTGCACATGTTAGACAGGTTGCTAATATGCGTTTTACTGCGTGTGATGTTTTCTTGATTACAAATCTTGATTTTATTGCTCCTATTACCCCTCTTTGTCCGACATGACTCACACCGTGAAAATGGCGGACAAGGATTGGCAGTAGTGAAGATGGGAGGGCAATCAAACCCTCAAGGTTTTTGTATAAGCCGTCTCTGTTATCTAAGGTACAATCATTACTTTCCCAGTAAGTGTAATCTAAGGCAGAGGCTTGCTCTTGTATGAATTTTAGGTCAACATTTGTGTCTAAATAGTCTGGGAGCGTGACAAGTGGCAGCTGTAAAGGCAAAGATAATACTTCCCTTCTGGGTGGTTGCCGTGAGGCAGCAGCTGCTTTCGCGGTTACGTCTGCAAGAGCATTTCCCACTGCTTCGTCTGTGTCAGCCGTGCTGTGCCCCTTCGTTTTAACAACTGCAATTGCCGATGGCAGCTGTATAGCCTGCAAAAGTCTTTGAACAAGGTCAGAATTAGCGATCGGTTTTCCATCAGCAGATCTAAATCCTCTTTGTCTCCACAATGTGCCAAAGTCATGCACCACACCGAATGCATAACGGCTATCAGTGTAAATTGTTACCCGCTTATCCACATGTAACTCACAGGCGCGTATTAAAGCCATGAGCTCTGCTTTTTGTGCTGAGTGAAATGGTAATGAGTGAGCCTCTAGTATGATGTCAGGCAATGTCACCACCGAATAGCCACAAAGAAATAAGTTGTCATTTGGTTTTGAACAGGACCCGTCCACATAAACAATGACTGAGTCTGGGATTGGTGTCTGCTCTAAGTCTGGGCGTGGTGCTGTGGATTCCTGTATACGTGTCATACAATCATGAACGTCAGGGTCGTCTGAACCATCCTGTCGGTCAGAAGAACACAGCATACGAATAAGTAAGTGTGCTGGCGAATTGGGTGTGCTGCTTGCTTTTATAGTGAGATTTGCTGTTGAAGTCAGTGTAGCTTCATAACCTGAGTGACGTTGTGCGGTCATGTGTTGTGTAGTTATGTTTGCTAGAATGGTCGTGACCTGGTGATTGGTGTGTAGAATAGTGTCATGTGAGAGTGTGAGCTTCTCGCAGTCCCTTATCATGATAGAGCAAGCTGCTACTGCTCTCAGGCAGGCCGGCATCCCCTGAACTACTGCTGGCAGCACCTTTGAGTAGAAGGCTACTGGACGGTAGCCACAGCCATGCTCTTGGGCCAATACACCTGCACAGGTTGTGCCGTTCTCTGTGACGTACAGGTGGAACGGTAAGTGGTAGTCAGGCAGACCCAAACAAGGGGCGGAGGTCAGCGCTCCCTGTAATGCATTGAAAGAGGCAGTCATTTCTGTGGACCACAGTATTCGAGGAGGCTTGTCTTTTTTGCAGCATTCACGCAGAATGTGGTCATGAAAAGAACAGTCTGGTATCCACTGTCTGCAATAGTTCACCATGCCTAGGAAAGACAGCATTTCTTTCTGTGTAGTGGGCTTAGGGACAGAGGTCACAGCTTTGACCCTGTCTGTAGTCATAGAACGTTGTCCGTGAGACAGTGTAAATCCCAAATATTGAACAGAAGTCTGACAGTACTGCATTTTCTTTGCTGATGCTTTGTGGCCAGTCTGTTGGAGGTGCTGGAGTAGCATGTGTGTGGCAGTTTGACATAGTTTTTCACTATCAGCACAGAGGAGGAGATCATCTACATACTGGATCAGAGTACAGCCCTCTGGAGGAGTGAAGCCGTCCAGGGTAGCACGTACTACCATTGAGAAAGCCGCAGGGCTGTCTACCATGCCTTGGGGTAAGCGAGTCCATGTGTACTGCTTATCTCTATGTGTAAAAGCAAATATCGGCTGTGTGTCTTTATGCACAGGCACTGAGAAAAAGGCGGAGCACAAATCCACCACAGTAAAATGTGTAGCTGTTGCTGGAATAGATGTCAGTATGCTGGGAACATCTGGAACCAGAGGTGGCAGAGGCATGATGACTGCATTAACTTGCCTTAAGTCTTGTGTGAAACGCCATACGCCAGGTTTGTTAGGCTTTGGCACAGGATTGACAGGAGTGTTATATGGAGATACTGTGGGCTTTATTACTCCAGCTGTCAATAAATCTCCTATGATGATGTCTAAGGCTGCGGCTTTTTCAGCGGAAATGGGATATTGCTTGACATATACCGGCTTGTTGTTTTTCAGCTGAGCATGATAAGGTGTACAGTCAATAAATCCTACATCATTCTCACCTCTTGACCATAATGTCATGTTTTGATATTCAGCTGGCAATGTGACAGCAGAGATAGTACAGTGTATGGGGTAGGTTAGATCTAGGTGTTGACATGGTGCAGTGATGTCATAGCCTATGTCTGAGTTATGTGACAAAACCACTGTTTGGCCTTCACTGGTGTGAGCAGTTATGATGTTGTTGAACAGTGTGAGAGAAACAAATATGTGGCTTCCAGGCATGGGGCTACCTGGTAACGGTGTCTGTACACGTGTTTGGCACAGTGTGTGACGTGGGGTACCAGTAAGATGGATATTGAGTTCATTCTCCGCTGAGGCGTCCAGCTGACACAGAGGCTGTTCCTTCTCCATGGTGTCGGTGCATAGGGCAGAGAAAACATAGCTGTTATCAGTATCTGCAAACATTTCACCCTTTGTGTTAAATGAAATACACAAGTTCATTTTTGCCATTAAATCTCTGCCTAATAGATTCACAGGCGAGTTTGGAATAATTATGAATGGATGATATGTAATTTCATCTGGTTTTGGGCCCCAGCGTGTCTTTAGAGAATGAGTTTTGGGGCATTGCACTAGAGTTCCGTTTATTCCCATGGTGTTGATGCACACAGAGGAAACAGGCCCACTATAGAATTTTCCAGACAGTGAACTTTTAGTGGCTCCACTGTCAACTAAAAAGGAATAAGTCTTTTCACCTATCTCTATATCTAACATGGGCAAGCTTTCTGTGTTACGGGACAATTGCAAATGCAGCATCGTGTGTAGTGCTTCACACTGTCCCTCATCATCACCTGGGCCTCCCTATTGTCGGTCCAGTCTTTCGTTATCATATGGGTGGGGATTAAAATGTGGATTATAAGGTTGCTGCCTAAGTGCAAAGGGGCCATTATTTTGATGTGATTCCTGTCTGCGTTGCCAGTTACCTTGTCTGTAAGAGCTCTGCTTACGCCTAGTGGCAGGAGCTGGTCCTGTGTTCTGTGGTTGAGATCTACCTGCTGCTGATTTGCATTCCGTCCTCCAGTGTCCTATTTTTCCACAATAAAAACATACGTCTCCACTCCTATCTCTCCTTCTGAAATCTCCCTGCTGCGCTTGTTGAGGGGACGGGGCCCCTGCATACATCATTTTTTCACTTTCCTCTGAGCCTTCAACATCAAAGTTCAACAACATCTTAACACTTTTAGCCTTCGTGCTGTTGGGGAAAAGATCTGCACCAGCTTTTGTTTTGACAAGTGTGATAAAGTTCTTTATTTTCATGTCATAGAGATTATCAGTGGCAGTCAGCTTCAATAGTTGTGAACATTCTGGATGAATATTGTTTAAGAATGTTGTTATGAAAATCTGATCATTTCCTCCTTCAGGCATGCATGCCTCATTAGTCCAGCAGTGTGTGAAACGTTTCATAAACACTAGAATGGATTCATCTGGCTTTTGCTTACACATGGTTACTGCATTTAAATCAATTTTATCTCTAGACATTGTGAGCAGAAATCTCTTTAGATTTTGAAAAAAGGCTGTGATTTTGTCATCATTTATCCACAAAAACGAGGTGGTGTTGGCTGCTTGGTCGTTTTTAGGGTCTAGTTCCTCTACTTCTTCAATAAGCTGAGATTCAGTCACACCTGGGATTCGTTGACATAATATATATCTATAGTCAGGCCCACCCAAGTGGTGGTATCTGGTACTTCTCTGTAATGCAGAAACAAAGGCTGTAGGATTTTGTAGAGGATCGGGAAGTTCTTTAATGGTTGCTGCTAACTCTGAAATTTTAGGGGGTTGAATGCAACACATGTCCCCTATTATCATGAACGGGAGGGAGGTGCTGACGTCATTAAATTGTGATCCCTGCTTTTCTTTATAACGGGTGTTTTTGTGGGGGCCCTCTTGAGTTTTTTCCTCTTTTTTCTGCTTTAAGTAGTTCCTTATTAAATTTCTGGTGTTAGTTATTGCTTTTGGCACAGTTAAACCATTCGCTACTCTAGTGTGGCGCTGAACATGATTATCTATGACAGAAACGGCTTCCTGCAGTTCGGCTTCCGTACGTTCAGTTAAAGGATCTTTCATGATTTCCTCACACTCTGTCATTAACTGTTTTGTTTGCTTTTTATGTTCCTGTAACTCTCTTTCTCGTTCAGTGTATTCTCGTTCCTGTCTTTGATCTAGGTTAAACCAGTCATCTTCTTCTGATTTAGGTGTCATTTCAGTGCCTTCCTCACTCTTTTGGGATTCTGCTGTTAAATCAGGATATACGCGCTGATGACGTGCAGCCGCCGCAGCAGCTATTAATTCTGTTTTTTCATCATAAGGCGGCGGAGCCGTAGGTTGAACGGATGGGCATATAAGGCTAGTTTTTTCTGCAGTGGATTTACTAGAGCCTACACTGGCTTGATTTAAAGCATTTACGTCTGGCTCGGGTCCTTTATTCCATAGTGGTAGCATGCGATTGGTCACATCACGACATTCTATCATATATTTTTTACAGGACTTTTTAATCAGCCTACTTTTCTTATCACAAATAGTATTTAACATTTCTACTGACCTGTTTTCTGGCGATAATCGTTCGGGATAGGGCTCCGGAAATACATTAGGATGCATTAAAGTTATAGTTCTTAAGTTCGAGACGAAATCAGTCACGTAAGCACTTCCGCATGTTCTGGATACGTAATCATGGAAGTCTTCATTGATTCGCGAGCGTGGGTTAAACGTAACCGGAAGTGGGAGTCGTACTGAGCCGCTATTTGTGATTTTATATTTTATTTTTTTCGGTTTTACAGTTAATTTTGAGTTTTTATCGGACCCGTCTAAGGTCTTTGAATTATTCTGACCCATGGTCAGTGATTTCCAGAGGGGTTTAGACGCTTTGAAGGATTTAAGTTAGTATCTATTTTTGCTGTGGCACACCTGAGGTTACTTGATTTTTTGCTAGCAATTTTATGTTTTTAGTGAGCAACTTCTCACTTTTTAACGAGCAACTTCTCGTTTTATGACCCCAGGCAACTTCCTGTGTCCTTTCTGCTGGTGAGCAACTTCTTAGTTTATGACAGCAGGCAACTTCCTGTGTCCTTTCTGCTTTTATTTTACAAAACAACAGGCAACTTCCTGTGTTTCTATGTGGGCCACTAAATAAGGCTCCTCAGTGTATCCCACTTGTTACTATGTGGGCCACTGAAGAAGGCCTCGTCAGCGTATCCCGTTTCTATGTGGATCACTGAGAAAGGCATAACACAGTCTTATTAAAATAAAAAGACAAGTGCCTACCTTCGTCAGGATCCCACTTCTCGACACCAAAATTGAAGGAAACTGTTTCCAGGGCCTACTCCGTGGATCGGCTTCCTCCGAGGCGTGGACGTCTATCAGCAGAGAATGTACCTTCACCTATCAGCAGAGAATGTCCCTTAGTCTGTAACACAGTCAAATATATTCTCAAGTAATATTCAAGCATGCCATTCAGCGTGTTAGTACGAGCTTGGGAGCAGCTTGGGAGAACAAGAAAACAGAGACTGCTTCAGGTTGTCTTCCCAAATTGACTCAACTTTATTCACAAGTACAACAGTTTATATAGAGGGTAAAATTCATGAGACAGCAGATTATCAGTTCAAACCAGTACAGACCAAGATAAGGCAGCGTCTTCCTGCCCTTGGGTGAAGAAGCATCCTTTGTGTAGTTTATTAGTTCAGCTACAATTGTGATTATCTCAGCGACATATTTTCAAGGCACAAAACGAAGAGTTCTTACATTAGTGAAATCTGAAACAAACCATTTGGCCTTCAACAGGCGTCTAAAAGATTAAGAAACTAATGTAGCTGAGGGAGTGATCTCTGTGGTATTTCAACCTTGTACCAGCCTGTGATTCTCACACATCAATTCTTGGGTCAAAGAGAAAAACACTGAAACAAAGGGGCCTTATTGAATGACAGAGTTTTCCTGCATGATGTCACTATAAAACAATATCCAGTAAATGCTCCCATGGTACTAAAATACCTAACACCCAGTCTCTCGCCCTATGATTGGGATAGGCTCCAGGGCCTCTCACGACCCTGAAAAGGATAAGCGGAGGCGAATGTATCTATCTATCTATCTATCTATCTGTCTATCTGTCTGTCTGTCTGTCTGTCTGTATATATGTGTGTGTGTGTGTGTATATATGTATGTATATATATATATATATATATATGGACAGAGGGAGAGAGATGTATATGTGTATACTTGATATTTTCTACTCTATTCTACTCTTAACACAGTATCAATCCGGAGTCCAGTACTGACAATAAAGCTGAATTTTGGCTTAAAGTTGAATACTTGAGGAGTTGGGTTCTGTCATATTCCACAGTTTGTATCTCATATTTAGCATCAAATGTTTGTATCTTTGAGTATATTTGACTTCTCTCTCAAAAATGAACCTAACAGTAATCAAGCTAGCTAGCATTAGCTTATAACTAAGCACTCCACCATCTTTTCCGAGTATGCTTACCTCAAGCTCCATGAAACCAACATGGTGATGGTCATAGATCTGCCATTAAATGAGTTCAACGTTGATTGGGTGACAATGTGCACATCCATGTTTTATATACAGTATTGCCTGTCAGCTCAGTTGAAAATTAAGCTATAAGCATTTATTTGATGCATCCTCAATAATCAGCTGTGTAACAAAACATAATGGATCCAGTCATAACTGAAGTCACACAGATTGATAACATGGTGCTTCAAGCTTTGACTTTAATGTTTAAACATGTGATCACAACACGGCAGTTACACAGTATTTTATCATCACTTGTCACACAATTCCTAAGATGCATAAACTCTATTAATCTGTACGGAATGTAAATATTTTATATGGATTAAGCTTTGTTTGCTAAGTTTTTTTATTATCAGAATTTGAGAAAGGAGAAACTCAGTGATCAGTAACTGTTACACAACAGACATGCAATACACACTGAAATAAGAACAAATATAAATCAAATAATTCATATCTTGAGACAAAAAAGGCCATGACTACACAAACCCCCCTCTTCATAAAAACCTCCTGACTGCAACACCTTTACATTCATTCTTACAGTTTCCCTGTTTGTTATAATCACCGATACACTATTAAGAAGTTTTAAGATTATGATGTACACAAAAGTTAAATCAGTGGAAAAAGTTTAAATCTGGACACACACTCTTCCCCCTACCCCGTTAAATTAATATGAAGCTGAAGGAGAAGATGCCTTTCAATATTCATTCAAATAGATACACTGTTTTCAACCACCTCTGGATCCATGTATGTGTACGGCAAGGCCAACCTTGAGTTTCTAGCTTTGATGTCTGCACTCAGCTTTTTGAGCTCTTCTTGAAATTCTTTTATCTTCAGGAGAGGAAACCTCTCAGTAAAATGCTTCTCTGGGTAGTTGCCAAGAAAAATCTGATGAGATCAATGGTACATTTAGTTTTGGTTCCACTATCACGTTGATCAAATATGTAACTCTAGCAAAATTTTCATGTATTTTACATTAAAATAAACAAACAGCAACATAAAACATAACATCTTTGGTGAGTACTTACACTATCAGAGGACTGCTTGCTGAGTAGCCATACTGTGGACATGGCATGCACTGTTGTGTTAACACTGGGGAATGTGTCCAGTATCGTTTTCTCAGTTGTTGTCCCCTTTTCTTTTGGTGGGGGAAGTTCCATGGTAGTAGGACTGTTGGGCATCCAGCCACCAAAATCGTACTGCATTGGTGAAGTAATTGATACATTATTTATAGGCTTTGAGAGATAGTTTTTAGGTCTGATAGCATTAACCTTTGGATCCAAATGTACCAAATATTCCACATGATTTCTAAGGTGTTTCACATCCAGATTTATCCATCAAGTGTAACATCACACGCTGTGCAGTTTTTTCAGTCGCGTTATTCAGCTTCTGCTCAAACTGCACGATTGACTCACAGGGGTTAGAAGTTCGTAGGTCACGATGCAGGTCTCACACTATACAGCCCGATGCCCTGATGTGACCTGAGTGCTCACACTGTGCGTCCATAAAATGAAGGTTATAACAGATAATCTGTCCCTCGCTCTCCCTCTCTGTCTTTCACTCACACAGACACGCACCACCACCATCAACTTTGCTAAATTGCTAATGAAAAACATTGATCAGGCAGCTGTGATTGAGCAGCAATGTAAATCCAACTATTTTCACGGTTGTTGTAGTCGTGATAATTTTGTGAGGCCAAATCTAAAAGGCTCGGATGCGCTTGCCAAAGTTCTACAAGTTGTGCCTCCATCGCTTATGTCCAGATCACACGCTGCACTGCTGTGCTACTTCGTTTTTTCACTGTGTTTGCGCGTCCGCAGTGTGAGAGGCTGTGGTGACACCCTCACGACGGCTGACAGGATTTCAAACTGGTTTGATTTTCTTACGACGAAGCGATTGATGATCGGGAGCTGGTCATGAGGTGTTAATCTCGTTACCCCACGTATACTACACGATGCATGACACACGATGAAGGCGAAACTCAGGTTTCCAATCACCAAAACGGTCGCACGACTGAAAAATCAAAATGAGCCCAAAATTGCACAGTGTATGCCCAGCATAATGGGCT
Organism: Maylandia zebra; assembly: GCF_041146795.1. Classification (NCBI taxonomy): domain Eukaryota; kingdom Metazoa; phylum Chordata; class Actinopteri; order Cichliformes; family Cichlidae; genus Maylandia; species Maylandia zebra. The sequence continues at coordinate 19,399,629 of NC_135188.1, read as the reverse complement.
GAAAAATACGTTAACTTCTACCTTCCTTTAGCAAGTGCGGAAGTCCAACTTTTTGTGCAATGATTAGCATCTTTCTCTGCCTTTTGGGTGCTACCACAGGTGCCTTTGATGGTGCAAAATGTCTCGTCGACATTGTTGGGGAGAAAACTTACAAACAAACAGTACAGCACTTCAGAGTCACAGTGTTAGTGATTATATTTGACAAGCTGAATGCATTCTGTACTGGATAGGAGACACAGCACGAGATTTACTGACAATAGTCTACAGACAATCAGGACCCAGACCACAATGCCCTTAATATTGCACTTAAAAAAAGCATTTAATATTGCACCAAAAATAAATAAATAAAAAATCTGCGACAACAAGGCCGCAAAAGGTGAACCGCACTACAGTGAGGGACCACTGTACTGAAAACTGATCACATTTTAGCCAAGAGAACATATTTTTATATCCACTGCACAAGGTTAGTGAGTAACATGTTGGTGGCTGGGTGATTTGAATTACTCACTGTGAAAAAAGTCCTGATCTTGAACTTAATGAAATCTTAGTAAATAAATAATTCTTTGCTGATTTGCTCAAATATCTAGTGTCTATAACACCATAAGCCCATGGACTGTAGTGAATTCTAAGTTTTTAAAAAAACAACTTAAAGACAGACTCTTTTCTTTGCTTTTTCTACCAGGCTACAATTTAGTGTTTGATGCTGCTGACTGTAATTCAATTCAATTCAATTCAATTTCATTTATATAGCGCCAAATCACAACAAAAGTTGCCTCAAGGCGCTTCATAGATACAGAGAAAAACCCAACAATCATATGACCCCCTATGAGCAAGCACTTTGGCGACAGTGGGAAGGAAAAACTCCCTTTTAACAGGAAGAAACCTCCGGCAGAACCAGGCTCAGGGAGGGGCGGCCATCTGCTGCGACCAATTGGGGTGAGAGAAGGAAGACAGGATAAAAGACATGCTGTGGAAGTGAGACAGAGATTAATAACAGATATGAGTCAATGCAGAGAGGTCTGTTAACACATAGTGAGTGAGAAAGGTGACTGGAAAGGAAAAACTCAATGCATCATGTGAATTCCCGGCAGCCTACGTCTATTGGAGCATAACTAAGGGAGGATTCAGGGTCACCTGGTCCAGCCCTAACTATATGCTTTAGCAAAAAGGAAAGTTTTAAGCCTAATCTTGAAAGTAGAGATAGTGTCTGTCTCCCGAATCCAAACTGGAAGCTGGTTCCACAGAAGAGGGGCCTGAAAACGGAAGGCTCTCCCTCCCATTCTACTTTTAAATACTCTAGGAACAACAAGTAGGCCTGCAGAGCAAGAGCGAAGTGCTCTAATAGGGTGATATGGTACTACAAGGTCATTAAGATAAGATGGGGCCTGATTATCTAAGACCTTGTATGTGAGGAGCAGGATTTTGAATTCAATTCTGGATTTAACAGGAAGCCAATGAAGGGAAGCCAAAACAGGAGAAATCTGCTCTCTCTTTCTAGTCCCTGTCAGGACTCTTGCTGCACCATTTTGGATTAGCTGAAGGCTTTTCAGTGAGTTTTTTGGACATCCTGATAATAATGAATTGCAGTCGTCCAGCCTGGAAGTAATAAATGCATGAACTAGTTTTTCAGCGTCACTGTGAGACAGGATATTTCTAACTTTAGAGATGTTGCGCAAATGGAAGAACGCAGTCTTACATATTTGTTTAATATGTGCGTTGAAGGACATGTCCTGGTCAAAAATGACTCCAAGGTTCCTCACAGTGATACTGGAGGCCAAGGTAATGCCACCCAGAGTAAGAATCTGGTTAGATACCATATTTCTAAGATTTTCAGGGCCGAGTACAATAACCTCAGTTTTATCTGAATTAAGAAGCAGAAAGGTCTTTATGTCTTTAAGACATTCCTGCAGTTTAACTAATTGGTGTGTGTTATCTGGCTTCATGGACAGATAGAGCTGGGTGTCATCTGCATAGCAGTGAAAATTTATGCTGTCTTCTAATGATGCTGCCTAAGGGAAGCATGTATAATGTAAACAGAATTGGTCCTAGCACCGAACCCTGTGGAACTCCATAATTAACCTCAGTGGGTGAAGAGGACTCTTCATTTACATGTACAAATTGGAGTCTATTAGATAGATATGATACAAACCACTGCAGTGCAGTACCTGTAATACCTACAGCATGTTCTAATCGCTCTAATAGGATATTATGGTCAACAGTATCGAATGCTGCACTAAGGTCTAGCAGGACAAGCACAGAGATGAGTCCACTGTCAGAGGCCATAAAAAGATAATTTGTAACCTTCACTAAAGCTGTTTCTGTGCTGTGCTGAGCTCTGAAACCTGACTGAAACTCTTCAAATAAACCATTCCTCTGCAGATGATCAGTTAGCTGTTTGACAACTACTCTTTCAAGGATTTTTGATATGAAAGGAAGGTTCGAGATTGGCCTATAATTAGCTACGACTGCTGGGTCTAGAGATGGCTTTTTAAGTAAAGGTTTAACTACAGCCACCTTGAAGGCCTGTGGTACATAGCCGATTATTAGAGATAGGTTGATCATATTTAAGATCGAAGAATTAATTGATGGCAGGACTTCTTTGAGCAGTTTTGTAGGAATGGGGTCTAAAAGACACATTGATGGTTTGGAGGAAGTAATTATTGAAGTTAACTCAGAAAGATCAATTGGAGAAAAAGAGTCTAACTTAACATCAATGGTACTAAGAGTAGCTGTAGATAATATTACATCTGTGGGATGATTATTGGTAATTTTTATTTGTGAAGAAGTTCATGAAGTCATTACTAGTTAACGTTAAAGGGATGGTTGGCTCAAAAGAGCTCTGACTTTTTGTCAGCCTGGCTAATATTTTATTATGGTGATTAGAGCATGCTCTAGGTATTAAAAATACTGATTTGAATCATATTTACGTAACTCGAATTTGTTAATGATGGAGTTTCATCATTAACAAATTTATGTTAGGACTCTTTACATTATACATGCCTCTCTTAGGCAGTATCCTTAGAAGGTATAGCGTACCTTTTTTATTAAAAAAAAATTCTGTCCATTAGGCAGATGAAGTGTAAGTTTATCAGTACAGGCAGTCTTAAACACTGTACTTAGGACTGCTGGGTTAGGACTGGTACACCCAGTCTCAGTTGAGAAACTGTAATTAGATTACAGTTTCAATGTTATAGTTACTTGCATTACAAAAATGCAATGCTGCAGTGAGCAGCAACAAGTATTGTATAATATATTACTTCTTTTGAGTAAGGACCCCAACACTGGTCTTTAACATACAATATAAAGCACCTTGAAGTGAGAGTTATGATTCTGCCCTTTATAATTACCATTGAATTAAACTGAAAAACATTTAAAATCCTTCGCATGACTTTCTATCAACTTTTAGATTTCTTAATACATTGGAAGATAAATTATGAACTACTTGAATCACCTTATGACTTAAAAGGAGGGCTGTGGCCTACAACAATGGTCATCACTGTAGTACATGAATGAGTGCACAATAAATGGCATTCCGATTGGAAATAGTTGTACGTAATTTCTGCTTCCATGTTCACGAGGTAAAGTTCAATTATGATCATAGAATACAATAAGCATTAAGTAATGTATTGTATTCACTGCTGATGGAGTTGCATCAACTCCTTCATAAACCTCAAAATTTTAGTGGATTTATCTATGCAAAAGTGATCCATGCAGAGAGAACTGAGAAAATCTGATGTGAACATCATCACTGATAATCAGGATATATTAAAATGCTTCACCTGTCCAGAGTTGACAGCTGAGTGCTGGGCAGAGCAAGTGAAGATCACCATGGTGACAAACTTGACCATCTCATCCATAGTGCTAAATTCTTGAGGAATTCCTGACAGAATAGGCAGAATAAATTATGAATTATGTCAACACAGAAATTAAATATAATATAATAAACAATGAACCACCTGTGGTTTCCTGTGAAAGAAATCCATACTGAAAAATTTCTTTAATCCAGTTCTGCAGTTCTGTGTCTTCTTGGACCTCAGCATCAGTCTTGTAGTAGAAGGCAAGTGTTGACTTCACCAACCTTTGGCCAAATGGAGACACATTCAAACATGTTCCTACTTCCATTGATGGTTTCTAAAACACATTTAAAAAGCTATAATGCATAATAGATAAAATAAATATAAAATATGTATGTTGGGTAATCAGGTTGTTAGTTTTTAACTGTTGCAAATCGGCAACGCCTGCCTCGAGAGGGTTAAACTCTAAAGAATTATGGATTTAATCAACTGCTCCCGTAACGGAACTGACATCCTCTTCTCGACAAAAAGCCTGGGCTCAGGAGAGCCCAATTGGCCTGCAGAGACGTTTGCTGTGTGATACTCTATGGCCGGTTGTGTTGTGTATTTAGCGACATTATCGATGGAGGACATTGAATGAGATCTACCAATTCGGAACCTCGATAACAGAGTTCTGGGTGATTGGATCTGGCTCGGACCTAGCTTATCGAAGAACAAGAAGCAGCCACAGCTGTTCAAAATCCCACCAGGCTGGCCGACAAGATAGACGATGAGTGGAGCTGTGAGTACTCAGACTGTGTTTATTGAACGCATATGGGCAAGATCTTGGAGAAGCTCACGGCTCTGCAATAGGAATTGAGAGATTTAGTCACCAGTGACAGACATTAGACCAGCTCTAAAAACTGGATGCAGTTGTTCGCACTAAACACAAACAACCACCATCTTCACTCATGCGGCTATCCCACTGGCAACAGATAGAGACCTGCCAAGGTTGAAGTTGACTGGAACAACAAAATTCTTCACTAATAACTAATGGTGCAATGGATAAAGGTTGATCCGTAATCCGAACTGATCCCAATCCACAGTTCTGTACGCAGGTGATCCGAAGATTCGAAAAAGAAGGAAAAAAAGTGTATGGTTCACGTCGTCAGTCTGTCAAGTGATAATTATGGCCAGTGTTAGTGGTCCAAGTGGAGGAGCAGAGGAGTTTGCGGCATTTAAGCAGCCCTTTGCTGCCCAATCCGACTGGGCTAAAGCTATTACAAAAGCTACTGGAGTGTTTAGCTGCAGACGGGAGGCCGTATTCCCTTGTGCTAAACAAGGGGTTTAAACTATGACGAATGTGCTTGAGCCACGCTATGATATCCCGTTGCGCGTCCACTTCAGTGACAAGATTGTAACCAGGCATTTACGAGCAGGAAAAGTTTAAAGTTATGGCTGAACTGTCACAGACATCTTCTGTTGCCCAACTACAAATGGGTGGACCTCCAGGTCAACGGAAAGCTACGTGACCGTGACCACTGATTATATCACAGCGGAGTGGTAGATACAAAGTCCTGTACTGCCTTGTATTGCACCTTAATTTGTTTTTATATAATTGCGTGGAATGAGTCTTGTGTTGAATGTTTTTAATAGGCAAAAAATATTTAACTAAGTTAATAAGAAATTTTTTTTTAAAAATTCATTTTTTTCTTTTTTTTTCCGATCTGAAAATTGATCCGATCCGTGACTTGAAACCGTAATCCGATCCGAACCGTGAGATTTTTGATCTGTTGCACCACTACTAATAACAAGATTGTTGTCTGAACTTTCTGTCTGACCTTCAAGGCCACCTGGGTCCACTGGAGACTTGATCTTCTTTCTCCTTCTTTTTTTCTCTTTCTCTCACCCAAACTGATCGCAGCAGATGGCCGCCCCTCCCTGAGCCTGGTTCTGTGGGAGGTTTCTTCCTGTTAAAAGGGAGTTTTTCCTTCCCACTGTCGCCAAAGTGCTTGCTCATAGGGGGTCATATGATTGTTGGGTTTTTCTCTGTATCTATTATTGTAGGGTCTGCTGTACAATATAAAGCATGGGGTGAACACGGGATACACTCACACACATACTCATGTAACGGACACAGACACTGAGTTGTTTTTGTTTTGCTGTCCTTAAACTGCTCTCCTAGTGGAGGTGAGTCTGAGTAGAGTCCTTTTTTTCTCCTCCTGTCCCTGATGTTGTGAATTTTCACTGTTCTTTTTAAATGCTATCTATTCTGACCTGTTTCCGCAATGTGATGTTTGTGTAATATATGTATGGTCAGAAGGGTCAGTTTCACTGCAGGCAACTGCATGTCACAAATAAAGGCTTCATTCATTTATTCTTTCATTTAAAATAATAACTGGGAAGCCATCTGGAAGAATTTTGTTTTTGTTTCGGCAAGCATCTGAAAGTACATTACTAAATTTACCAGGGTGTGAAGAATGGCCTAGGTGAACTTCGAAATAAATTGAAGTTATTCTGTATGTTGTGTCAGACAAAGTGGTAATAGAACCTGTTGATGATTTCCCAAAGCTGGAGTCCATCATCCCTGTAGTAGAAGTTTGGCACATCTTTCAGTCCACGTTCCTCAATATCATCTGGGATACAGAGGGAGCTGTAGGTCAGTGAGGTCAGTGATCTTCTCAGGATTGTGAGGGCACCCTCTCCACCAGAAGATGTAAACTAGGAAACAGTCAAATCTTAGTGGCAAAAAAATACATGTTGGTCAAAAAGAACATTTGTTTGTCCTTTTTGTTTGTTTATACCTTAGCAAAAGTTCCTCCTTTAGATATCAGAAGCATCCGAGCTAAGAAGTTGATGTTCAAAGTGTAGCGAGTGTGAGGTATGAGAAGCTGAGGGAAGCAGAGAAGTTCATTTGTAAGAAGACTACTTTTTCCTTTCTTGTCTGATGTTTTATATTCAAATGTTTAATTCTGCTGTATAACATATATGTAAATGGCTAACATCAAAGTCACAAGTTTTGTTGCTTTCTGTACCATTTACCATTGTGTTACATCTTCGAAACAATTAATCAACTTTACATACCTTGTACAGTGGATGCACCATTGGAAGGTTGCGGAGCAGTGACACTGCAAAAACCTCAGCCAGCAGATGAGTGCGCAGCAGATGAGCATTTAGTTCATAAAGGTTGAAGTTTGCACTTCTCACAAACGTCTTGGCCAACAACCAGTCGTACTCAGAATCACTAGGATAAAAAATCGGGTTGTCCTTTGTTGGTTTCTGCTTCAGCTGCAGGAGAAGGAATAAATGTGTTTTCTTACTTATACTACCTTTTTTTTAATCATTACGAACTGCTAACCATCAAACACTTTTATAGATGTTGAGCAGACCAACTCAAACACAAACTGCAATGAAAAGCTGTACTGTAAAAATAACGATTAAAGGCGCAGGAAAGAAACAGACCGAGGATCTTTGATAATCCAGGGAGACAGAGAAATGGCAGTTAGTGACTGGAAAGCACATGACTAGGAAAAGATTTGGATACTGAATGAAAGAATTTAAAGGTGAGTAGAGATTATTTGTCAAGTTAAAAAGGTCTTGTGTGAGGAGTTTGAGGAAAGGTGGCTGAGGCAGAGAGGAATAAAGGTAAGAGTAGTGGTGTGTGAGAGGCATAGAGGTGTTCAGGTAAGCAGCACACAGTGCAGGATTTATGGTGGCAGGACAGTCTGATGAAAGTGGAGAAGGGTCATGGCTGATATTCTTCTGAAAGATCCTGGGAAAACTGGCAAGCTGGAAGGAGGACTGCCGAAAAGCAAAAGTAGAAACTGCAGATTGACACTTTCCCAAAATTCAAGTCACAACAAAACCACCAGAGCAGAGACAACAATCAGGCGTAGGATATCTGCCTCGTTGCTACTTAAATACACTAGGTTGACAGAACCAAATGGCCCTAGTTGTGCCAGAGAAACCATGTACACCACAGTCACACCCAGCTGCCCAACTGTTCCTGAAAAGCAAAACAGAAAGCGGTAGGTAAACCCCATCCACGCTGGATCGTACCAGTCCTCCTTTTCCCTGGTTGGCAAATCAATGATTCTACGTCACAGAAAAGTCTGCCTTCGTATCCTCTGGTGATGTAGGTGTTAAGGCATGGAGGGAACTGTGATTTCAGTCTCTTCGCCCTTGTAATGTAATCAGAATCAGAATGGGTTTATTGCCAGATGTTGAGGTTTACAACATTAGGAATTTGCTGCGGTGCTTCAGTGCAAACAATAAGAATTAAAGTGCTATGTAGAAAGAAAGATATGTGCATGAGATATACATGAGATATATACATGAGAATAAGAATTAAGAGTGCTACGTAGAAAGATATATACATGAGTGCAGGTGGTGATCAGTGCCAGACATGAAATGATGCAGTGACACAGCGTAGGGTCATGTGTTAGTGGCGGGGACAGTCATGTGGTTATTGTTCATGTGTCCAACAGCAGAGGGGAAGAAACTGTTCTTGTGGCGAGAGGTTCTGGTGCGAATGGACCGGAGCCTCCTGCCTGAGGGGAGCAGGTCAAACAGACTGTGTCCAGGGTGAGAAGGGTCAGCTGAGATCCGGGCTGCACGCCGCAGTGTCCTGGAGGTGTACAGGTCCTGCAGAGATGGGAGTCTGCAGCCAATCACCTTCTCAGCAGAGCGCACAACACGCTGCAGTCTCTGTTTGTCCCTGATAGTGGCTCCAGCGTACCACACGGTGATGGAGGAGGTGAGGATGGACTTGATGATTGCAGTGTAGAATTGCATCATCGTCCGTGTTGGCAGGTTGAATTTCTTCAGCTGCCTCAGGAAGTACATCCTCTGCTGGGCTTTCTTGATGACGGAGGTGATGGTGGGCTCCCACTTCAGGTCCTGGGTGATGGTGGTACCCAGGAAGCGGAATGAGTCCACAGAGGTGATGGGGGTGTCAGTCAGGATGATGGGGGGGAGTGGGGCTGTGTGCTTCCTGAAGTCCACAATAATCTCCACTGTCTTCTGGGCATTCAGCACCAGGTTGTTGTGGCTGCACCAGGACACCAGACGTTCAACCTCCCTCCTGTAGGCAGACTCATCCCCGTCAGAGATGAGCCCAATGACGGTGGTGTCATCTGCGAACTTGATTAGCTTGACAGACTGGTGGGTGGAGGTGCAGCAGTTGGTGTACAGGGAGAAGAGCAGAGGAGAAAGAACACAGCCCTGAGGGGAGCCGGTGCTGATGGTCCGGGAGTCCGAGACATTCTTCCCCAGCCTCACGTGCTGCTTCCTGTCCGTCAGGAAGTCAGTGATCCACCGGCAGATGGGATCAGGCACATTCATCTGGGAAAGCTTGCCTCGGAGATGGTCTGGAAGGATGGTGTTGAAGGCAGAGCTGAAGTCCACAAACAGGATCCTGGCGTAGGTTCCTGGGGAGTCCAGATGCTGCAGGATGAAGTGTAGGGCCATGTTGATGGCGTCGTCTACAGACCTGTTGGCTCTATATGCAAACTGCAGGGGGTCCAGGAGGGGGGCCGTGAGGGTCTTGAGATGGGAGAGAACTAGGCGCTCAAATGACTTCATGACCACAGATGTCAGAGCCACGGGTCTGTAGTTTATAGATAATTGAAAGGGGAGAGACTAGTAGCCGAGAGTCTTAGGGGTCATGTGGAGGAAGGAGCCACTGCTGTTTGTGTCAAAATATTACTAGGGAACTAAAGATAAATCTGCAGTCTCTAAGTCAGGTTTAAGGACCCAATTTGGGGCTGAAGGGATGGTGAATTGTAAGAAGTGTGACAAACAGAACGTGCTGATCAAAAACCCTGTGATGATGATGGTGGGGAGTAACTGGCAGTTACTTCCACAGGAGCCTCAAGGGCCAAACCTCCGTACTGAGTTGTTTCATAAGCTAACCCATACGGAAAAGAAATAGTAAAAACTTATATGTGATTTACTCATGAAAGTGGCCACTTTCATGAGTAAATCATTTAAGGCTTACATGATTTACTCATGAAAGTGGCCACTTTCTCATTACTTTCATACATTGTTTTAGTAAGTATCCAAAACATACAAGTTTCATTATATAATTTTTCAAGGGATCTTATATCTGTTTTTACTCTTGTATGCTTTTCATACAAGTTTCACACAAGACAGATACAAACTTTATAAGATTTATATATATCTTTTCCATATGGGAACTGTCAATTAAATTCAGCACCAGAGTTTAAAATCACTTAAAAAGAAAGAGTGCCAGTGACAGGTTGTTGCATGTGGGGACCTTCGAGTCCAGAAGACACCGCTTACCAGTACCGCCACATTTGGAGGTTGGCACTTTCTTTAGGTTGAATGAGGCAGGTGGCCAAGAAAGGACAGACAGATCGCAATATGTGCAGAGTCACTCCACAAATCTCTGCCATCACCTTTGATGCCGGTCTTGTGTGACCCTGCTGCATTGGCTCCCATGCTACAAGCTAACAGATAAATCCCAATAGCTAAATTGACAAGATGAGAATTTTGAGAATCTTGTATGATCTTGTTGTGATTGTTTTAAGTTTCTGTCTGCTGTTTTTATCTTTGCTTTGTGTTGTTGGCGTTTTGTTCATATCTAAATATTAAGAGAAAGATCACATGTGACTCCTCATTAGGATAGGATTAGTGTAGGTGTATGAGATTTTAACTTCAGTTTGATATTGTTAGATGATATTCCTGAGTAGGGATGGGTATCGTTTAGGTTTTATCCGATATCGGTGCCAAACCGGTACTTTTGAAACGGTGCCGGTGCTTAAACGGTGCTCAAACCGGTGCTTAAAGAATGGAGAACACAAAATTGGTCCAAAAACCTCTCATGTTCAGCTGTTTTTTTTTGTAAAAAGATAACAATGTTAGCCTTTTCTGCAGCTATGGGGCATATATGGTATCACTCTTGGCTGGAAGCAGTGCTTAAACAATGGAAAAAACACAAACTTTGTCCAAAAACCTCTCATGTTTAACTGTTTTCCACTTTTTCTTTGGTCATTTTAGCCTTTTTGGCCAGGGTGAAGGGAGTATCTGCCATCAAACAAGAAGTCAGCTGCATGTAACTACGACTGTGTTTGCTAGTTCACCTTATATGCATTCATTTAATAATGTGGTTAGCCTACTCAGCATGAATTACACACGAACAACATTAAGCTACTCACGCAGAGAAGAACGGCTGCTGCTGCCATCATCATCCGTCATCATTTTTGCTACACTGGCAGGGCTAGGGGCCAGGACTCTCCTCTTCGGGTGCAGTAGATGCGCTCGGTGTGAGGTCTCGCAGCACGCTATCAAATACGGCGCATTTTTCGGCTTTAAAAAAAACGCTATGCGTCGCCAGGTGTTTCATTGGATTTGAGGTGTTACCTCCTTTGACAGTATCACAGTATCACCTTAAAGCACTTGTTGCAGGCTGCTGAGTTTGCATATTTTGCTGTGAAGTACAGCCAGACTTTTGACCGCTTGCCTTGGGCATTTTTAATCTGTAGCTCCGCTCTAAAATAACGTACGTACCTGGACCCGCCTACTATCCTCGGAAACGTAAAATGATTGGCTAGAATTCAAAGTGTATGACATCTCAGGAAAAAAAAGCACCGAAATAAAGCACCGAAATGTGCGCTGCTTTTCGGTCTGGTTACTACCATTTATGTCAGAACCGATACCGGTACCCATCCCTATTCCTGAGACATTCCTTGATATGCTGCTTAGAGATAGTGGTTATTCTCAAAGCTGAGCCAACCAGAATCTATCCAGCCTTTAAGCGATGATGTGCTGAATCCTGCTTCCGGTCCAAAAGTACTCTGCTTTTAATAGGGCTATTGTGCTTTTAACATATTTTAATGCTTTGTATCTTGTTCTATTTCATCTCAACAAGCCCCTAAAAACAGTCAGTGATCACTGTCGGCCTCTCTCTATTTTTATTTCCGCTAATCATTTTAAAGCTCAGTTTTTTAAAACCTTACGATGAAACTACAGCACAGCCCATGCAGCAGTATATTAATGACTAACCTTGTTTTGTGGATGGATTATCTCACTTGTTCCCCTGACTGAAGTTTGGTCCGTTTACAGCATCCTGCCATGCTAATGTTATGCTAACATAGCTGTGTCGCTAGCGATCATGCAGCACATCATTATATACCTGCTAGTCCAAGTTCTGTAATCCTACACACGCCACTGCTGTTTAGTTTTCTGTCTTCATTTATGTTGGGAGTGATAGCAGAGCTGTAACGTTTTAATTTTTTCAGAAGTCTCTCATTCAGAACATGGTGTATTATATTTAAATGGAAGCTAGCGAGCTAACTCCCTGCTAACTTCAACTTCAGTTAAATTTCATAAATAATTCAGTTTTCATGGATGCCTGGATGTTAAACTTAATCATTGCACTTGGTAAAACAGCAACACTGATCATTTTATTAAAGATGAATGAATTTAGACAGTTTTTAAACTCTCAGTAATGCTGCAGAGATCTTTTGACTTAGGAACCTGCAGCGGAGTTTGGGCCCAGACGCGGCTAATGACGTCAGCCTTAAAGACCGGATAGACAATCAATAAGAGAATTGATAATGAATGGAATCCACGAGTGATATTGATATTGGAATTGGAATAAATTCTTATTAATTTCATTCCCTAGCTAAAGCTACTGAGAACTTTTTTCTGGCACAGACATTGGCAACAACAACAGGGATTGGTTTAGCAAGAGCTGGGGCCCGTTCTTCGTACGTCGCTTACTACATCCAAGATCAAATGACACATCCAAGATCAAATCATCGCGCTAACCGTGAGCTCGCTAATCCGGTTCCCCGAACACACTTGCTGTTGACGATTACTACAGCTGGACGCAGGAATGTGACATCACTGGGCGTCGTAAAAGGGGCTACGCATCGATAGTAGAAACATTGATCGGCAACCCGCTGATTGGTCGGCGAAAATGTCGAAGGGGCGTGCTCGGTATTTTCCGGCAGCAGAGCAAGAACTCTTGAGTGAGGGATTTCAGGAGTTTCAGAGTTTAATTAAAACGCAAGAGAACACTGCAAAGGCTGCAAAAGCAAGGAGAGAGGGCTGGCAGAAAGTTGCTGACAAATCAAACTCGTAGGTAATTTAATAATAATAATAATAATGGATTGGATTTATATAGCGCTTTCCAAGGCACCCAAAGCGCTTTACGATACCACTATTCATTCACTCCCACATTCACACACTGGTGGAGGCAGCTACGGTTGTAGCCAGGCTGCCATATCGCGCCATCGGCCCCTCTGGCCAACACCAGTAGGCGGTAGGGTAGATCTATCATATGACACTATATTGTCCAATATCATATGGCATTATATTATATTATAATATGTTATATTATATCCCCTTTCACATTAGAGCCACAACAGGACCCACAAGAACATGGGAACAAGTAAAAGTGGAATACAGGAGTATTCTACAGAATGGTAATATTTATCTCTTAGATTGCTTTGCGTCTCTTGGCAAGGTAATACTGGCCTGTAATACTCTGTTAGTTTGTTCATAACAGCAACCAAGAAAAGGGCAGAGGAAAAAAAGACAGGTGGTGGTCCTGCACCCCCTCGTCAACAAGTTGGTTAAGTAAATAATACCCTCACGGGAAAATCGATATCTCTCTATGAGCACACTGTCGCGCTGAGCTAAAGGATCCTGTCTATCCCACAATATACGCTGAATTCTGAGGACTCTCCTTATCAATCTTGCACCTTCCGCAATGGGTTGCTCGCGTAAACGGACAGGACATGGCTGCGACAGACTTCCCAAATCCACCTTCGCTTTTATAGCCGTGGTCTCTCATCTTGATTACACGAAGTAATTTACAATTACTACTCTGAAATATGAATTACATCTGTAATAATCACATACATGTAATAGAATGTTAATAGTTCATTTCCCTTTTTTAGGAAATGACCTGTATGTATCTGTGTGACATCAATAAAAGGATCAAGTGCTGCATTATCTTTAGTTACATTGATAATATTTATTTATGGTGAAACAGTGGTGGAATATCGCTGTTGCTTTCGTATAAATGAAGCGGACATACCTGCGTGGCCGCGATCTAATCCTGTTTACATAAAGTGAACCTGCTCCCGAGCAGGTTTACGCTTACGGCTCTGTTGCTATGACAGCAAGTCCCGGATGAGCTTCGGGGAACCGACTGATCCAGGATCACGCGAAATCGTCAACAATCTAATCCGGCTAACCTACTTAGCGAGGTACGAAGAACGGGCCCCTAATCTCTATGCAGAAGGAAAAAGATAAACAAAATCCATATACAATAGATGCACATTGTCTAAAGCAATTTGAGTGCTCAGGTAGGCTTGAAAAGTGCTATATAAGAACCAGTTAATTTACGTTATTAATGTCTGAGTTCTAAGCTCACCTGAATAGCAACTGGCATTAACTGATCAGCATTGTTTTTCCAAAGTAGGACAAGCGGGGCCATCAAGAACTGTTTGTTCCCATTGATGGTGTTTGACTCCACTTCATCCAAAATCTTGTAGTCACACAGGAAGATGTTACCCTTCTGTTTGAAATTTCAGAAGGAATGACAAATTATTTGACCCCATGCATTTAGTCTGGGTATTACAACTGCAAAGTAAAATTTGCCAATACAAATACCTTACCAACATACAAATAAGAGCAACCAGATATCAGTCAACTTTATTTAATAGAAATTTAAATTAAATAAACCTCCATTTCTTCTGCCAAATTATGCTGACCATCAGGGAAAACCGTTTCATCCGTGACAGATAAGTTATTGGGCAGTTGTGTACAGCGTTGGATCAAAATGGGATTGGTACCATTTAGAAACTGATAGCCAAAGAATGCATCTTCCTTCCAGTGTTTAGAGACGTATTCTAGAAATAAAACATAATTTTACTTCTCTGTGTTTAAAATGCTTTACAATCCTTCTCAACCACTGTTAATATCATAAAATTTGACCGCAGGCAAAAAACAGGAAAGTAAAATTCATCATGTCATGGACATAAATGCCAGAGTCCTAATAATATGACTTATTCTATGTTACTTTATGTGCTATTATACATTATATAATATGGTCTAATGATTGTTCATTACCTGAAACCTGAGTTTTGTGGACATTTAATAGTTGTTTAATATCCTCTATACAATTAAACTTGTTAGACTGAAGCATTCCCATCAGTCCCAGCCTTCCCAGTCTAGAAAAAAACACAGTAGCTTTTTCAGATGATTAGAATCATATATATATATATATATATATATATATATATATATATATATATATATATATATATATATATATATATATATATATAACAGGGCATTGTTGGAATGCTACTACGCAAGTAACCCCGGCGGAAGGGGCTACATGAATAGGATGGATTCTTCGATACCCAACATCCACAATGACGGCGAAACAACTAGTAGCTCAGTGTTCCAACATTCGAAAGAAGGGACTGCTCTCACAGCTAGAGATTGACGAGGTACAACACAAATGCTATGGCAAGGAGGAGTCAGGACGCCAGGTCAGGGGGGCGATATCATCACCCCCACCCGAGATTGGGTACATAGCCCCAAGTGCAATAGGAGAAGGATTGCACGTTAAGTGCGAGAGGAACTGACCTGAAAGATAGGATCATGGCCAAGCTTGAAACCTGGATCCCCCGTAGCCGGTTACCAAGATTAAGTGAAGTACCCTCAGAAGGTCTGCTAGATGATGTTAATGCAGCACTACGGACAATACCTACAACCACGATTACCGACACTAACAAGCTGATCTAAAATACGGCAGCAGTGATCAGTGAGATGCTTGGCTACAAGATGAACAGCCACAAGGGGCAGTACCCTCCATGGAGAAGGAGGCTAGAGGGCAAGATCAAAGTAGCACGGAGGGAGGTTTGCCAACTAACGGAGTTGCAGAAAGGTGCGACAAAGAAGGTGCATAAGAAATACAGCAAGCTGTCCATACCTGAGGCCTTGGAAACTGCCAAGCAAAGACTCACAGCCTTGGCCAGCCGCTTGAGGAGGTACACCAGAGAGATAGAAGGCAGGAGAATAAACCAGCTGTTCTCCACAGAACCAGCAAAGGTGTACTCTCAGTGGCAAGGGAACAATAATAATAAGAGAACAGCACCACCCAGGCTGGAGACCGAGCAATACTGGAAGAGCATATGGGAGAAGGACGCAACCCATAACGGCAATGCTCAGTGGCTAGTGGATCTGAGGGCAGACCACAGCGACCTCCCCGAACAGGGTCCAGTAACCATCACAGTGGCAGATATCCAAGAAAGGGTCTCCAGTATGAAGAGTTGGACAGCACCAAGGCCCGACATGGTTCACGCCTACTGGCTAAAGAAGCTGACTGCACTCCACGAGCGTCTGGCAGCACAAATGAACCAGCTGCTAGTTAACGAGAGACACCCGGAATGGCTAACCGAAGGTCGGACGGTCCTGATCCCCAAGGACCCCAAGAAGGGACCGGTCCCCTCCAACTACCGACCAATAACCTGCCTCAGTACTACATGGAAGCTCCTGTCAGGCATCATATCAGCTAAGATGAACAGGCACATGGGTCAATACATGAGCGGGACACAGAAAGGAATTGGCAAGAATACCAGAGGCGCAAAACACCAGCTACTGGTAGACAGAACAGTCAGCCGAGACTGCAAGACCAGACTGACCAACCTGTGCACTGCCTGGATTGATTACAAGAAGGCCTATGACTCAATGCCCCACAGCTGGATACTGGAATGCCTAGAATTGTACAAGATCAATGAGCCTTCATCAGGAACTCAATGGGGATGTGGCGTACAACACTAGAGGCCAACTCCAAGCCCATAGCACAAGTCACCATCAAGTGCGGGATCTACCAAGGAGATGCTCTGTCCCCACTGCTGTTCTGCATAGGCCTGAACCCCCTCAGTGAGATCATTAACAAGACTGGCTACGGATACTGACTACAGAACGGAGCAGTTGTCAGCCACCTCCTGTACATGGATGACATCAAGCTGTATGCCAAGAGTGAACGAGACATCGATTCACTGATCCACACTACCAGGCTATACAGCAATGACATTGGAATGTCGTTCGGACTGGAGAAGTGTAGTCGGATGGTAACAAAGAGAGGGAAGGTAGTCAGAACTGAGGGGATTGAACTACCAGAAGGCAACATTGCAGACATAGAGGACAGTTACAAGTACCTGGGGATCCCGCAGGCGAATGGGAACCATGAAGAGGCCGCTAGAAAAGCTGCAACCACCAAGTACCTGCAGAGGGTCAGGCAAGTCCTGAGGAGTCAGCTGAATGGTAAGAACAAGATCCGGGCCATCAACACGTACGCCCTGCCCGTGATCAGGTACCCTGCTGGGGTAATAGGCTGGCCAAAGGAGGAGATAGAAGCCACTGACATAGGAAGGGGGCCGGGGACTGGTGAGTGTCAGCACCACAGTCCAGGATGAGACAACGAACATCCAAGAATACATTGGGAAGATGGCCCCAACTGACCGAGTGCTCAGTGAATACCTCAGGCAGCAGAAACCCAACAAAGAGGAGGGAGACGAGGAACCATCATGGAAGGACAGGCCCCTGCACGGTATGTACCACCGGCAGATAGAGGGGGTGGCTGATATCCAGAAATCCTACCAGTGGCTGGACAAAGCTGGACTGAAAGACAGCACAGAGGCACTAATCATGGCAGCACGAGAACAAGCTCTGAGTACAAGATCCATAGAGGCTGGGGTCTATCACACCAGGCAAGACCCCAGGTGCAGGCTGTGTAAAGATGCCCCAGAGACAATCCAGCACATAACAGCAGGGTGCAAGATGCTAGCAGGCAAGGCATACATGGAACGTCATAACCAAGTGGCCGGCATAGTGTACAGGAACATCTGTGCCGAGTATAACCTGGAAGTCCCGAGGTCAAAATGGGAGATGCCCCCAAGGGTGGTGGAGAATGACCAAGCTAAGATCCTGTGGGACTTCCAGATACAGACGGACAAAATGGTGGTGGCTAACCAACCGGACATAGTGGTGGTAGATAAACAGAAGAAGACGGCCGTAGTGATCGATGTAGCGGTTCCGAATGACAGCAACATCAGAAAGAAGGAACACGAGAAGCTGGAGAAATACCAAGGGCTCAGAGAAGAGCTCGAGAGGATGTGGAGGGTGAAGGTAACGGTGGTCCCCGTGGTAATCGGAGCACTAGGTGCGGTGACTCCCAAGCTAGGCGAGTGGCTTCAGCAGATCCCGGGAATAACATCGGAGATCTCTGTCCAGAAGAGCGCAGGGCTGGGAACAGCTAAGATACTGCGCAGGACCCTCAAGCTCCCAGGCCTCTGGTAGAGGACCCGAGCTTGAAGGATAAACCGCCCGCAGGGGCGTGCTGGGTGTTTTATAAATATATATGTATATATATATATATATATATATATATATATATATATATATATATATATATATATGTATGTATGTATTGTATTGTATGTATATGTATGTATATCTATATGTATACATATATATATATGTATATATGTATATATATATATGTATATATATATGACATGAGGGGTTCACCCTGTGGCCCCAATGTAGACCATCTCCACAGTCTTAGTCAAAGAGAAGCGGATGTCATAGGGGAGTGATAAAACACTGTCTGCCTTCAGGTGGGAGATGCCCTGCTTGTCCCAGCTGGAAAAGAAGATAAAGGCAAAACATATAAAATATACAAAAACAAAATAACTTAAGTGTAGTGGAAAGGGATTATAGTACAGAAAACAAATGGCATTACTGACTAATTGTTTGTATATGCACATCTATGCTTCGACCATGCACATCAAATTCTAGCAGATATTATGTAGTGTTTAAATTATCTTGGTATTTCACAAATTTACATCCAACTGATCGAGCCAGGGGTGGAGAAGGATTTCAGGCCTTCATTCTATTGGTTCTCATGATGCTCTCATCTCTTACCTGTAGATTTTGCGTCTTTCCAGAAGCTCCTGTTCCCGACTGTACGGGCTAAGAAGTCTGTGCTTGTCTTCAATTGCTGTGAGAGCTAGAAAAAACACACACAAGGTAAAAATTCTTTTAAAAGACAGAACGGTTTGGATTTGATCTACCTGCTTGGTCTGTTTCATTAGTTCTGGTTACCAGTTGCAGATGTTCCTGCTGGTTTTCATGATATTGTTTGTTTTTGTTTCAATTAACTCCAGATGTTTGTGGTCAGAGTTGATGATAAATTATAATATAAGTTATATCCATTATTCCTAGAATTTTGCTGTGCTTGCAGCACTTTTACTCTTACTTTTACTTTGTCGTGTAGTGTACTTAGTGTGTACTCAGTTTGTGTGTGGGCGTGTCAAAATAATGAGGAATCTCCGGAATGTTACAGATACTGGCCAAAAAACTACCAAAGGTAGATTGCAATGTAAACGCTGTCTTCAGGTGGAAAACTGGAGGAGCAATACACTTGCTGCTGATTTGCTCCTCCGTCTTGTGGTGGACAGGAACTATTCTCTCAAACACTCACTGAGGCGATCCAATTAGCAAATTCTTTATTGTCTATAAAATTTCTCTTAAAGATTTTTAAAAAAAAAAGAAAAAAGAAGACAGGCAGAAAAAAAAGAAGACTTTCTTAATGTGTCATTTTTTCAGTTAATTTTTATAATCATTATGATCTCTTCTAAATGAATAGCTACATCATTTTTTGCTTTTAATTTATTCATTTCTAACATTGACACAAACCTGCTCCCTCTCTGAAGTAGTGCGGCTTGCTGTTAGTGATCCAGCGGTAGACAGGAAAGCTGTATTTGCCTCCCTCAGGGGACGTCACATCCACCTTAGCAGGATACCAAGCCATGTTTGGGACAAGCGTCTGATTCTCTTTTTCTAGCTCTATCAGTGCTAGATGTCCAAGGGATTTTCGGCAGGACACAATAAAATGTGACACCTGAAGTAAAAGTAGCATATACCTTTGAATACCTTTGAAAAATGTACAATAGGTCAGCATGTATTAAACTGACAATTGTATTTTATCATACGTCTTTACCTCCTAGTAATCACAGTGCAGTTACTATACAGGCAAAATTAAAATGTACATTTCAGTTTCAGAGTATTTAATGCTATAAATCACGATGTAATCTCATATAACCATGGCACAAATTTAAACATCCATTTTCCTGTGGAGAATATTTTATCTGATTAGGAAGGATACCACCCTTCCCACTGTGGAAAGTACAGCCTTGTTTCGAATAACATGGCCAAATTGATTAAAAACTCCAGAATGTGACTAACTGTAGTTGAGTTTATGTACGACAGACTTTTAAGGTGGCTGTAATCAAACCACTATTTATTAAGCTCTCTCAGGTTTTGTCTTGTCTCCCACAGTTTGTGTTCCATCCACTCTCCCTATGCTCTCTTTTCTTTGACCTTACTTCCAAGTAATAACTTACTTCCAGATGGCTGCCTCTCCCTGAACTTGCTTCTTCTGGAAGACTTTTAACTTCTATAAGGGAGTTGATTTCCTACTGCCTTTATATTGCTCATAGCAGATTATCTGTTTGTTGTGGCTTTCTCTAATGTCGTATGCTCTTTACCTTAAAATAGAGACTACCTGGAGGTGACTGTTATTGTGAATTGAGTTTATATATATAAAAAAAGTAACTGAGTATCATACTTACTGCTCCCCTGTAGAAAGATGGCACACAGCTCCACAGGTGTGTGCGTTCACTCTCTCCATCTGTGCCGACTAGCTTAATGTAGATCTTGTTAAAAGTGGAGGCATTGGAGACATTGCCAGTGAAAATGATCACCTCATAATCGCCCATTTTCACTCTTGAAAGAAGAAAAATCCTGATGGGAACAAAATTATATTAACCAAAAGATATTATGAGAAGTAATTTCAAATGTGTCCTCTATCTACGATCAGTTTCAGTGCAGAAACTGTCAGTGTTATCTATCTTACCTCTGCTAATGACGCCAAGATCTTACTCTGAAGATCTTCCCTGTTCATCTAACAACTCAAAAGCGATTTCTCTTTTTATGCAGAACTTGTGGGAGTGTCCTCTAAGGTGCATCTGTCAACAATGTTCAACCTTTTCAATGTTTCATTTCATTCGTTCATTTTAAATCTCTGCCGTTCTGTGTCTCTGCACAGAATAAGTCCTAATCCATTGATGCTTTGTGGGTGACATTAATTAGCTACACCAAGAATATACACAAAATCAATCTGCACTGCATTTTGAAGTGTTTCATTGTGTTTGCTGGTAAAGATTTTGGTCAAGGTCATATTTCAATACAGGTGTGACTGAGCATCAGCTGCAGGTTACCAGAAACAAACTGAGCAGGATCTCATTGGAAATCAGAATCAGTGCAGTTGCATTTTAATGCTTTTATTGCAAATAGAAAAATAAATAAAAGTAAAAAATAATAAATAAAAGCAATGCTTTTCAGTAGGTATTAACACTGTATTGTTTTCGTTCAAAAGATGAGCAATGAAACATGAAATTGTTTTCCTGCTCAGCCAGTTGGATCAACAAAACACCTTTCAATCTATTGTCTGCCTCAGTGCTAGTAATCATACACTTCCTTAAACCTGTTGTGAAAGATCAGATTTTAATAAACAGATTAAGGCCTTGCACTTGAATTACAGGTCTAATTTCACTTTCAATTTTACTCATATCATTGATTTTTTTTTTCTAAGGGAATGAAGATTTTATTTTAATTAAAAAAATCTTATTCTAGAGATGAGTTTTTCAGAAAGTTCAAGTTTAAAAAAAAATCAATTTTCTCATCATGACTTCATGGTTTAGGCTTTACAGGACCAGGTTATGATGGCAACTACCTTTCAGAACACTAGACTATTACACGGGGCAGTATGAATAAGTTAAACTACAAAAACGATAAAGGAGGAACAAGGAAAAGATACGATAGAAGATAACAGGGAGAGATGTTATGAGGAAACTGTCATTCATTCAGTGTTCAAAAGTTTCTCAGTTCAACATTGAGGCCAAAATGTTTGTTCCTGGAGGTTTTAATCAATTGAGGAATGGATGAATGAATAAAAGGAATTTGGTAGGATAACCTATTAAAATTACAGTGTATATTTCATTTCTGTAGCAGATCTCCAGCCAAACAGATCATGTCTCCTGTCTGCCGAGAAGCAGCAACAATTACATTAATCCAAACTATGATCAGCCAGTGTATACCCCTGTATATGTTGGAGGAACTTCTTACACTCAACAAAAATATAAATGCAACACCTTTGTTACTGCTCCCATTCCCCATGGGATGGACGTAGAGACCTAAAATTCATTCCAGATACACAATATAACCATCCCTCCCAAACAGTGGTCACAAATCAGTCCAAATGTGTGGTAGTGGGCACATCTGCTATATTGAGATAATCCATCCCACCTCACAGGTGTGCCACATCAGGATGCTGATCTGACATCATGAGTAGTGCACAGGTGTACCTCAGACTGCCCACAACAAAAGGCCACCCTGGAATGTGCAGTTTTTTGTGCTATTGGGGGTCTGGGGACCCAGAACCGGTCAGTATCTGGTGTGACCACCATTTGCCTCATGCAGTGCAACACATCGTCGCATGGAGTCTATCAGATTGTCAATTGTGGCCTGTGGAATGTTGGTCCACTCCACTTCAATGGCTGTGCGAGGTTGTTGGATATTCGTGGGAACTGGTGCACGCTGTCGTATACGCCGGTCAAGCACATCCCGAACATGCTCAATGGGTGACATGTCCGGTGAGTATGCTGGCCATGCAAGAACTGGGACATTCTCAGCTGCCATCTGCCCTGAACAATGTGAACCATGATTCATCCGTGAAGCGCACACCTCTCCAACGTGCCAGACGCCATCGAATGTGAGCATTTGCCCACACAAGTCTGTTACGGTGACGAGCTGGAGTCAGGTCAAGACCCCGATGAGGACGACGGGCATGCAGTTGAGTGTCCCTGAGACGGTTTCTGACAGTTTGTGCAGAAATTGTTTGGTTGTGCAAACCAATTGTTCCAGCAGCTGTCTGGGAGGCTGGTCTCAGACGATCTTGGAGGTGAACCTGCTGGATGTGGAGGTCCTGGGCTGGTGTGGTTACACGAGGTCTGCGGTGGTGAGGCCGGTTGGATTTGCTGCCATATTCTCTGAAACGCCTGTGGAGACGGCTTATGGTTGAGAAATGAACATTCAATGCACGGGCGACAGATCTGGTTGACATTCCTGCTGTCAGCATGCCAATTGCACGCTCCCTCATTGCTTGTGGCATCTGTGGCATTTTGCTGTGAGACAAAACTGCACATTCCAGGGTGGCCTTTTGTTGTGTGCAGTCTGAGGTACACCTGTGCACTACTCATGATGTCAGATCAGCATCCTGATGTGGCACACCTGTGAGGTGGGATGGATTATCTCAATATAGCAGATGTGCCCACTACCACACATTTGGACTGATTTGTGACCACTGTTTGGGAGGGATGGTTATATTGTGTATCTGGAATGAATTTTAGGTCTCTACGTCCATCCCATGGGGAATGGGAGCAGTAACAAAGGTGTTGCGTTTATATTTTTGTTGAGTGTACTTCAGCTGCTGCAAAATTCCACTGAAAGGTCGGGACTTTGACTTGGTGGTTTCTCAGCAGTATTCAGCTTCTTCATCAATTGTTCTTTAGCAAAAAAAAGACAAAGGGGGTTGTTTTTCTTCCCGTGATTCGGTTTATATACAGTACAGATAACATTTTGGTGATTTCACAAAGGGTCCCTGTCAGTGCTACAACCAGTTTTTGCTAGTATATAAATTAAATTGTGAACTAAATTGTCACAATATGGCTGTGTGCAGGCAAAAGTAGGACCCAAACGCAAACTCACAGAGACAAAAGGTAAACTCAAAAAACACAGCTTTATTGCTGGCGTGGAGTGGGTGAAAAACAATACAAAATAAACTAAACTGGGAAAACTAAAGCACAAGGAGCCACAGGGAAAAATCACACAGCTATGATGGAGGACGCAACACTGACAAAGAGAAACATGGGGCTTAAATACACTGAGGGATAACGAGGGGGAATGAGCCACAGGAGGAGAGCACAGCTGAGAGTAATTAGGCAGGACGAGGCAAGGGAAGCAAAACTAGAAACATTAACATAGAACAGACTGTGAAAGTAAAACAGGGAACACACTGACGGAACTCAAGACATGTGGACTTAACAGACTGGGGGAGACAGAACATAGGGATCTGAAACATGGAACAGAAAGGCACAGTAGATCAACATGAACATAACAACGCCACAGGGGAAGAGTAAAACAAAATGCAGGAACACAGGACCTCTTTCAAAATAAAACAGGAAACATAATGAGACGTAGACATGACAACCCAAACTTCACAATGTAAGACACAGACATGAAACACATGAAGAGCAGGGGAGATTTACCATAGTTGGAAACACGAGGGGGAAATAATAAGAACTAGAAACACTTAAGCATGATAACAAATGAACTTAGGAACCTGAAGGGCTTACATAAACTAAAACATCAAAATGAACTAAAACTCAAAACACTGGGTCATAAGACCCAGGATCGTGACATAAATAATAATTAAAAAAAATGTCAGTTTGTCTTATTGTATGTCCTGTTTGATCTTTGGAGTCAGTAACTTTATTAATGAGAATTATTAATGAGAATTATTAATGCAGAATTACGAAAAAATGTTAATAGTTTAAGCTTTTTCTGATATGTTAGTTAATACAATTCATTACACTGGCAATACACTGCAATAACAACCGACATGTGAATGATTACACAAGGAACTAACAAGAAGCAGGTGAAACCCCATTAAACTATGAAGAGGAAAAGAGGAAACGATAAACAACAAAACAAAAAGAAACAAGGAAATTTAGCAAATGTACTGTACTCCAAACAAGCAACGAATAAGTTATTGTTTATTCCAACAGGAAGTTATCTTTAAACCAGAGAAGTTATGAGGAAATCGTCATTCATCCAGCGTTGTGGAAAGAACAAGATTTTGTTATAGACTGCTGTAGTTTCCTTAAGCTGGGCATATACAGTGGGATGCAAAAGTTTAAACAATTTTGTTTTTTGTTTAAACAATTATTGAACACTTTCTGTAAATCCAATAAACTTCATTCCACTTCTCAAATATCACTGTGTGTGTCTCCTATATGATATATTTAACTGACCTTTTTATATTGTAACAACCAACAATTTATACAGGAAAATAATGACTATTAACAAGGTTGCCCAAACTTTTGCATCCCACTGTACTGTGAGATTTTTTCAGTCGTGTTGTTTAAATCCTGCTCAAACTGTGTCACTGAATCACAGGGGCTAGAAGTTCATATGTTACGATGCAGGGTCTCACACTACACGGCCCGATGCTGTGATGCTACCTGAGTGCTCACGCTGTGCGTCCATAACATGAAACTTATAACACAAAATCTGTCTCTTACTCTAACGAAAAACATTGACCAGGCAACTGCAACCGAGCAGCAATTGTATTCTATTTTATTCAATTGTATATAGTATTTTATTTAATTTTATTCTATTCTATTGTGTACAGTTGTGTACAGTATCTATTGATATCTTATTCCAGTGTTTTTCTTTTTTTCTAATTTTCCATGTAACTTCATCCACTGCTGTAACAAAACAAATTTCCGACGTGTAGGACTAATACAGGTTATCTTATCTTATCTTATGTCCATCCAACTCTTTTCACAGTTGTTGTAGTCGTGATAATTTTGAGGCCACATTGAAAAGCCTGAGATGAGCTTGCCAAAGTTCTACAAGTTGGGCATCCATCACTTGTGTCCAGATCACACCCTGCACTGCCATGCTACTCCATCTTTTTCACATTCATTTCTGAGTTTGTGCGTGCGCAGTGTGAGAGGCCACGTTGACACCCTCACGAGGGACAACCACTTTGATTTTCTTGCGACTATACAATTGATGACCGGGAGCCGGTTGTGAGGTGTTTTGTTACCCCATGTTCTCTCTTCTCAAAATCCCACAAGGCTGCCCGACACGATAGACGATGGGCAGGGCTGTAAGTACTCGGACTGTGTTTATTAAACGCAATATCGACAAGATCTTGGAGAAGCTCATGGCTCTGCAATATGGATAAGATACTGAAGAAGAACAACAGGAATTGAGAGACCTGGTGACCAGTGACGGACATTAGACCAACTGTAAAATTGGAAGCACTTTGTTCGCACTAACCAAAACAACTACGATCTTCATCTCATGAGGCCCCTCTGGCGCCAGCTGGATGCTCAAGGCAAAAGCTGACGGGAATAACAAATTCTCCTTAGATAACAAGACTGCGTTGTGACTTTCTCCGTTCTCATTCAAGGCCCCCTCGTCGGCTGAAGATTGTTGACTTTTGCCTAATTGAGTGAAGGGACACTTTCTCCCAGCTGAACATTGAACACACACACACAGTCACACATACGCACGTACACTGACACAGACCTTCAAAGCTTATGTCTTCTTTGTTGTGAGATGTGCTGATTCATGTGCTGAGGTGTTTTTTGCTGTTCTTAAGCTGTTCTCCCTGTTGCAGCTCAGTCTGGGGGGAGCTCTTTTTTCTCCTCGTCTTTCCTCATGTTGTGCATTTTCCATTGTTATACCTCTCTGACCTGTCTTCCCCATGTCATGTTTGTGTAATGTATGTATGGTTGGAAGGGTAAGATGGCGCTGGCAAACGGTCGGCAGCCTTAACCCAATTTCCTTTGGGGTCAAACTTCAGGATCAATAAAATTTTATTGAGTTGAATTTGAATTGAATGTATACTACACGATGCATGACACACGATTAAGGCCAAGACATGACTGAAAAATCTGGTCAAAATGGGCCAAAAATCGCACAGTGTATGCCCAGTTTTAGTGGGCACTTCGTTTCTCTGTTAGGAGAACTTCCTACTACCATTCATGCTGCTCATAAACCTTTCCTATTAGTATAAACTTAGCAGCTATGAATACATATTTTTTAAAGTTTCCAGTCAGATTGAATTTATACCTGACAGGACATGTCATGGTCTCCCAGTCCTCATGTTGTGTCTCGATTGCTCTGCCTCTCTTTGGTGTCAAATCTTTGCACTACATGTGTCATGAAAGCTCAGATGAAACTTAGACCTTCTGTTATTTAGCCTCTACATCAATGAGTGTGTCATGGCAAAAATGTGCAAATGTATGAATGATACTGTAATGTATACACTTAAAACACACACAAAGTGAAGAACATAATAATGTTAGGAATGGGAAGATTCATGAGGTGGCTTGACCAGTCTTCTCTTACTCTTGATATAAGACTAAAGGTTTACTCTTCTGAATATAATTCAAAATAATCTGTTAGAACAGACATTTTCATTGAGATGACTTAAATTGTAAGGTGAGCTTTAAAAATGTATATTATTCTCTGTTCACATTTCAGTTTGAAGTATCATCATCAGAGGCTGCCTCCCCGTGGATACTGCTAAGATCTTTATACACGGTATAATTCAGTCCCATGTTGGTGACAAACTGGCCAAACAGTCTCTAAACCACTCAAGTCTTTTTATAAACAAACTTTACAAAAATCTGGACAAAAAGTAAAAGATATAAAGTAAAAAAAAAGGAACAAGAGAATATAAACATTAGCACTACTTACCAAAGGCCATGTTAAGGAAGGCGGGGAGAGTTTGTTCTCTTGGAATGGACAGATTTTCATGTTCTAGTTGTGTATTAGTTTTCTCTATTAGTTAGTCTTGAGTTCAGTTTCTTCTAGAGTCTCTTAGTTTTCATTATTTATATTTCGAGTTCTTGAGTGATTATGTTTTCGATTATGTTCTTATATTGTGTCCAGTCTGTCCTAGTCTTGTCTCTGTTCTGCCATCACTGTTCTCATGTTTGTTTACCTTTGTTCCTCCGGTCATGTCTCCATGTCCACCTGCTCTCTCTCTGTTCTGTCTTCAATACTATCTGTGTGGTTATAACGTATGTAGTCCTGTCCCTGCTTCCCCTCCTATACTCCTCCACAGGACTGTGTGTGTTATTGTGAGGTGCAGTGAGAGCTTTGCCTCTGTAGACCACATTCACCACCACATGTAAATCAAACAATTAAAATGTAATTGAAGTTCATATTTTCAGCTATAATTCAAGCAGTTTTGTGTTAATTCTTCATCAACTTTTAGGAATTACAGTCATTTTTATACACAGTCACTCAATTGCAGACACAATTCAAAAATAACTGGAGAAATTAACACAATAGTGAATGTGAGGACAGTTTTTCTGCAAGAACCTTTTTGGATCCCGTTTGAGTTGCTGTCTGTTTGTGGGTCTTTCTACTTTCAGGTTTGTATTTAATCATGGAAAAGCTGCTCTTTTGGGTTAAGATGAGTTGACTGATTTCACCATTGAAGAATATGCTTTTTCTTTATCTTAAAAAAAATTGGGTTACTTTTGCAGGATGTTTTGAATCATTATCCATTTGCACTGCTAAGCAACATCTAATAACTTTCGCAGCCTTTGTCTGCGTTGTCCGATCAGACTCCGACATTGTTATTTATAATGTGCACATTATAAACTGCGCCCTAGTGGCCCAGTTTCAATGGCAGCCACATTTCCCCATTCCACCATGCTGCCACCATCATGTTAGACAGATCATGTGGTATGCTTTCTCTCATAAACAGTTTCTGTTCTTCTCTACTTTTCTCTTCTCTTAATTCTGGTACAACTTGTCCTTGGTTTCACCTCTCCAGAGATTGTTTTACAGAACAATGCCAGCTATATTAGATGTTTTCTTCCAAAGTCTAATCTAAATTTCCTGGTGTTAAATGTAACCAGTGGTTAAAACCTTGTTGGCTGTAGCAGTGATACACCTGTTTCCTCAAGAATGTTGTTGACTTTGTTAGATGTTGTAAAAATGTTTTTCTTTACTGTGGAATAATTCTGTCACCATGCCCAGTTTTGTTTTGTGGTCTTTCAGGACGTTTTGTGTTGTTGAGCTAATCAGTGCATTCATTTTCTTTAACAATCCATCACATTGTTGATTTAGCCAAGTCTTTGCTTTCTACCTAATATCTTTACTTTGGGTGTTCAAGGCCTCTTGCCCTTGCAGTAACATGTCTGTGTTTTTTTTAAAGTGAAAAACCATAAGAACAAGAAGTGATATTCAGCTGCAGAGAGAGTCAACACCAAGTGAAAGCACCACCAAAAGCCTCCATATTCCACTGTGATGGTGTACAGACGAAGAACGATAGCAACTGTGTCTTTGGAAGAAACATTATGGAGGGCATTGTAAGTACACAATTCATGTGAATCCTTTTTAAAGTTGCAGGGACTGGTGCCTATCCTGTATAGGGCGAGATACAGGGATACATACCAAGAAGGTGGGTAGTCTATCACAGGGCTAACACAAGGAAAAGAAGGCTTAAATTTAAACATACAGTCGCTGAGTCATCAGTTAACCTACCATGCAAGTTCTTGGACTGAAGAAGGACACCATGCAGATACAAGGAGAACATGCAAATTCCCCACATAATTTATTCACTGCATCTGCCAAGATGTGTGGCATAATGTGTCAGTTATACAGTATTATGTAACGCCTATCATATATATACATATATTCACTAACATGGTGACTATCAGGTCAATTATTTTAGTTGTCGAGGAAAACCTGTTATTTTACTGTTACTTGGTTATCATTTACAGGCACTGTCATTATTTCATCATTACTTCATTAGTCTGTATTACTTATCTTCAGTTTATCATGTATCATTTATTGTTTATTTCAGAGCACGTAGGATAAAACCCATTCTAGATGTAATACTCTATCATGTGGCGAAAGCACCTCTCGAGCTAGAGGGTCCAGTTGGGCCTCCTGCAGTCACTGGCAGGCTTACACAAACATGCACATACAGAGTTATGTAAAACACGCACGTTCACATACACACTTATTAAGGAAAGGGAGGTCGTCTCAGGACATGATCCCTGTTGGACATACACTCACAAAATACACACTCATGAACACACTATTGGTTAAGTTCCCAGAAAACCGGAGTGGAAACATCTGGAAGATGTTGTTGTTCTTAGCCATAGAAGGACATAGGAGTGAGAACTGACTGATACTTATCATGTGACTTGACGTCAACATTGCAATAAAAACCTTGTGAAGAGACTGGTCGGGGGAGATCAGCTCGTAAAGGCTTGTGATGCTCATCTTCCCCATATGTACATATGTATAATAAAAATCACTATTCTGACATCTACTGAGACCATGCAGTCGTTTGTCTCCTCCTCAAAAACTCGAATCTTGACATAGTTTTCCTGTTCATAAGCTTAAAAGCTGTTTTTAGATTATGATGTGAAACAAAAGCCAAACCAGAAGAATCACCGCTCTCCCTCTCCTCCTGTTTGTTGATATGAAAATGAAGGAGAACACACTTTCTAATATTCAAATGGACACACTGTTTTCAATCACTTTTGGATCCAGGTATGTGTATGGAAGGTCCAAATCCTTGTTTCTGGTTTTGATCTCTGCACTCAGCCTTTGGAGCTCTTCTTGAAATTCCATTATCTTTTTGCGAGGAAATTTATCAGTGAAATGCTCCTCAGGGAAGTGGCCAAGTAGGACCTGGTAAGATTGACATTAGATCAACTAACCAATTACTTTTTGTTCAACTATGGGCATTTTTTTCTTTGCTCTTATTGTGCATTACATAAAATACACACATGCATGATGATCTTTGTCTTTTATAAAGCCTTTGCAGAGCACTTACACGGTCAGATGACTCCTTGCTGAGTAGCCATAAGGTGGCCATGGCATGCACTGTGGTGTTAACACTGGGAAATGTGTTCAACATTGTTTTCTCAGTTGCTGTCTCCTTTGTTGTTGGTGGGGGAAGCTGCAAGGAGGTAGGACTATTGGGCATCCAGCCACCAAAGTCATACTGCATTGAGAAAGTAATGGATAAATATATCTATTAATAGGCGTGAAGTATAGCTTTGAAACACCAGAATGTGACATTAAAAACCATCACATTAAAAAAACAATACAATAAAATGTGGCTGCTCTCCCATGTGTTAAGTTCTTTAAAATCCAGTATTTATAATTGATTTATGAGGTTTAAATAGGTAGCAGAAAATCAGCTGGCAAGTTCCTATCTTGAGAAAAAAAACCCTGCAAAAATGTGCAGCAGTGCTAGACTGTTAAATGAAGATGCAAAGCTGAATATCACCAATGCTTGAACAGTTAGTGAATTTGGGGTAGCTAACATTACATGATGTCAACTAGCCTGATGGCTGAACTATTATAGGCACCAGGACAAAGAAAATGAAGGTGTAAAATGTCGATTTAAATTTCAATCCCAGTCAGACAAATTTGTAGCAAAAACATTCACACGTCACTTTTGTCTTTGATGAATCACTGGCTGAGCTTTTGGCCAGACAGAGGGCAGACTGGGGACTGGGGAAAAGTCAAATACCATTCACTGCTTGATATATGCTCAATCATCCAGATAAGGAAATTCCAGAAAGCTGATTCTGCGCTGGATGTTGTGTTTTCACCGAAAAACAAGGTCAACCACACTCTCTGAACAATACACAATCACTTTTAACTGAGGTAAATTAAAAGGCTTCACCTGTCCAGAGTTGACAGCTGAGTGCTGGGCGGAGCAAGTGAAGATCACCATGGTGACAAACTTGACCATCTCATTCTTCGTGGTGAATTTCTGTGGAATTCCTATAAATACAAAAGAATAAACTGTCAACACATAAATTCAATTAAAACTATTTCATGATAATATTCAACATTCACATTATCATCACCTGAATTGTTATTTGAAAGGAATCCATGTTCAAAAATTTCTTTGATCCAGTTCTGCAGTTCATGGTCTTCCTGGACATCAGCATCAATCTCGTAGTGGGTGAGTACTGGCTCCACAAACCTTTGGACAAATGGGGACACATTCAAACATTGTTTTTGGTTTCCCTGTAGCTTTCTATGCACATTAATTAAAAAAAGAACTATAATAACAGATGATTATCAAGTATATAAAATGTGTGAAAATCATTTCCACTCTGTAATTAGAGTTTTTACTCCTCTTATCAAGTTTATTTCCCACCACTGACATTGAGAGAGAGATTGGTATGTAAAGGGAAACTATTTACTGGGAAGGCCTGAGGAACTATTTTGTTTTGGTAAGCCTTTGTGAATGGATGAATAGCAAACATGGTTGCATGAATAACTGCATATAATTACAAAGTACAAACCAAGCACAAAGTGCAAGGCCTTTCCTGTGTGTGGAGAACAAACTGGGAAGGAGTTATTTTCCTTTTTATACAGTATAAATCATCCGAAAAGAAAGGAACAAGATTTTTTCTTAATGAATTTTCCTCTTTCCGTCAGCTTCTCAGACCTTGCACTCGCTACACTCTTCAGATCAATTACTTAGCTCGGGACCTTCTGATCTCTGAGAATGGATCTTTTGCTAAGGTATAAATAGTCCAATATATCTTCTTTTTAAGTATCATGTAGTATCCTCTAATTGTGCCTTGACTATTCACTAGTTTACAGCTTCTGGTGGAAAGGGTGCCGCCGAAATCCTGAAGAAATCACTGGCCACCGTGACCTACACCTCCCTCTGTATCCCAGATGATATTGAAGAGTGTGGATTGAAAGATGTACCAAGCTTCTACTACAGAGATGATGGACTCAAGCTTTGGGACATCATCCACAGGTTATATCACAACTTTGTCCGACAACACATAAAATATACAGGGAGTGCAGAATTATTAGGCAAGTTGTATTTTTGAGGAATAATTTTATTATTGAACAACAACCATGTTCTCAATGAACCCAAAAAACTCATTAATATCAAAGCTGAATGTTTTTGGAAGTAGTTTTTAGTTTGTTTTTAGTTTTAGCTATTTTAGGGGGATATCTGTGTGTGCAGGTAACTATTACTGTGCATAATTATTAGGCAACTTAACAAAAAACAAATATATACCCATTTCAATTATTTATTTTTACCAGTGAAACCAATATAACATCTCCACATTCACAAATATACATTTCTGACATTCAAAAACAAAACAAAAACAAATCAGCAACCAATATAGCCACCTTTCTTTGCAAGGACACTCAAAAGCCTGCCATCCATGGATTCTGTCAGTGTTTTGATCTGTTCCATCAACATTGTGTGCAGCAGCAACCACAGCCTCCCAGATACTGTTCAGAGAGGTGTACTGTTGTCCCTCCTTGTAAATCTCACATTTGATGATGGACCACAGGTTCTCAATGGGGTTCAGATCAGGTGAACAAGGAGGCCATGTCATTAGTTTTTCTTCTTTTATACCCTTTCTTGCCAGTGTTGAAATCTCCCAATTCTTTTAATCTTTGGGCTGAAGGAAGGACAATACTCAGTGTATAAATGCTCAATCAACAATCATTTATTTCCATACAATTCAATACTTAAGAGCATTAGAACGTCCGGACGGGAGAGATGCTTGCAGAGGGTTACCGCATGTCTCAAAATGGTGGAGGGTTACTCAAGCTCTTATAGCCTTTAGTGGCCCCCACCTAGTCGTAAAAACCTAAACATTCACATTCTTTCTCTGCTACGGCGCCTAAGTTATGACCTCGACTCCCTGTCTTTCTGCTCTCTGTAAAGGTGGGGGCATGGAATGTGGTCTGTCTCCCCTGTCCTAGACACAGAGTCTCCTGCATACAACCTTTCTTTTCATGATTCAGCAGTAAAACATGTCAAGAACAGTGTGAGACATTCACAGCAGATCAAGGATACAGAGTGATGCACACTTTATCTATTGAACTACAAAATGAATATGTTCTTTTAACCCAAAAGTATAATGAGAACTAAACTACATACACAGCACACCATCTAAACTAAAGGAAATTATATGACCTACAGCAGTTAACATAATTCAACTACTTTAACTACAGATATAAGATAACATATGATAACAGAATAATCTCACACCAGCCACGCTGTGGAGTACTTGGACGCGTGTGATGGAGCATTGTCCTGCATGAAAATCATGTTTTTCTTGAAGGATGCAGACTTCTTCCTGTACCACTGCTTGAAGAAGGTGTCTTCCAGAAACTGGCAGTAGGACTGGGAGTTGAGCTTGACTCCATCCTCAACCCGAAAAGGCCCCACAAGCTCATCTTTGATGATACCAGCCCAAACCAGTACTCCACCTCCACCTTGCTGGCGTCTGAGTCGGACTGGAGCTCTCTGCCCTTTACCAATCCAGCCACAATCCAGCCTGTCAAGTCCTTCTTTTGACCCATTTTGCCAAAGGAAAGGAAGTTGCCTAATAATTCTGCACTCCCTGTAGTTTAATGATCATTTCATTACCTGATGTTTTAGTCTGATGGATACGCAACAGGAGACTAATATCTTCCATACGAGTAAATTCCTTTTTCCACTCCAATATTTGCATTAGTCCCATTTGCCCCAGTCTATAAAGTAAAGATACAACAGTTTGTGTTAAGATGAATTTAATAATTACATTGTATCTATAGATAGATAGTTAAGGCATTCACCCTTTGGCTGAAATGTAGGTCATTTCTGCAGTCTTAGTTAAAGAGAAGCGGATATCATAGGGCAGTGACTGGGCATTGTCTGCCTTCATGCAGTGTGCAATTCCCTCTTTTTCCCAGCTGAAAAAAAAAGTTTTAAGACATAAAGGATGCGGGTGGTCCCCATTCACAAACAATGCCTGTGTCTGAGAATAAACACAGAGGTGGATAATGTTATTAGCTTTAGTTATTAGATGTTAAAATAACAGCTCAGCACTCTTACCAATAGACTTGCTGTTGCTTCTCCAGCTCTTCCTGCCGACTGTACTTGGCTAGAAGACTGTTTTTTTCTTGAGAGGCTCTGAGAGCTTAAACATAGAAATGTGTACTGTTTTACAGCAATTACCTTTAAATATAGTATGGTTTGAATTTTGTCATTATTCTTTATACTTTATCTTTCTGTTTTTATCTTTCATGTTATCAGTAAATTACATGCATGATGTCAGGCAAGCATGTTTCCACAAACCTTCTCCCTCTTTGAAGCGGTGAACATCGCTGTTGGTGATCCATTGGTAGATAGGAAACTGGTAGGTGTCTCCTTCAGGGGAAGTCACTTCTACCTTGGCTGCATACCAAGACATGTCTGGGAGGAGTAACCGATGTTCTTTGTCTACCTCGATCAGCAAAAGCTCTCCAAGGGAGACTGGGCAGGTCACAGTAAAACGTGACACCTAGAGTAATGACACACCAGCTTTGGAACATTTACAAGTGATCAAGATTACATACATAT
Source organism: Maylandia zebra (assembly GCF_041146795.1). NCBI lineage: Eukaryota > Metazoa > Chordata > Actinopteri > Cichliformes > Cichlidae > Maylandia > Maylandia zebra. The sequence goes on along the minus strand of NC_135188.1, from coordinate 19,364,523 downwards.
TATAATCGGGAGCTAGGCTGTAACGTTATAAAACATTTACTTTAATGGTGGGAAAAAATTGATGTATTTGATGTAATAAATCAGTATTTAATCTAATTTAGCCAAAGATCAGCAAGCATGACACACATTTAAACATGGAGATGGGTATTTCTGACTTACTGCACCACTGTAGAAAGATGGCATGGAGCTCCACAGGCATTTGCGTTTGCTCGATCCATTAAGGCCAACCAGCTTAATGTAGATATTGTCAAAAGTGGTGGCAAAGCCCAGACTGCCAGTGAGCACAATAACTTCATAATCAACCATTTTCACCCCTGAAAGTAAAACAAAAATCCTGATGGTTAAAGAATTCTAATAATATATTTTTTATGACTTTCTTCTTTTTTTTGACAATGAATTAATCCCAAACCTGACACTGACTGAAATCCTTTCAAAAGTTATCTGTCTTACCTCTTCTAATGTCACCAAGAAGTTCCTTTGATGAACTGCTCTGCTCATGTAGCAGTACTGATGTCTCTATTTATGCACAATTTTGTGGGAGTGTCCTTTGAAATGAAACTGTCATCTCTGGTGAGATCATGGTCAACCAGTGGGACCTGGGAAAAAAAAAACCAGCACATGCAATACAATACATTTTACACCTCATTTTACAAGATTATGAATATTTCTTATGTCTAGAAACTAATTACACACTGAAAAAAAATTACTGACTTTCTGTTACAGATATCTGTTTGACTGCTTTTTAAGGTTTTTGTAATCGTTCTATCAACGGAAATACTGGTACAGACATACAGTAAGAGAGTGCAGGAGTATGCAACTACAAATTTCTTTTTCAGGTCAACAACTACAGATGGGGACAAAATTATTAGGCCCCCCCAATAAGCTTTTTATTTTTTTGTGGAAAAAAAAAACCTGTCAAAACCTAGTGAATGACTTAGCCACGTGAGGTAGTTTCAAAAAAGACATTAGAATCCTAAACAAGCTGTAAGGTTCCAGACCAAGAGAAGCTCTTCTGCAGAGGAAACACCTTCAGGCCTTAATTTTTTAAAGAATGATACACATGATGATGCTCCTTTTTTATTTGTATTTATTTTATCTTTACAAGTACAGGTTTTATTGACATTTAAAGTTCTCTTCTCTATGAAAAATAAAAACTTTAGCTCAGGGCTGACAGCGGGTTATCTCTTATGAACTACTTGCTTCAGCTATCACAACATTTTCAGGCAAGGGCTTTGACTTGGTGGGTAGTGAAAAGTGACTCAGCACACGACTGGCTGAATACCTGGCATCTAAGAAATCTACCTAAAATTGCAAATCCAGAGTGGATTTTTAGTTGTTTTGTTTTGCAAAAACACAGATAGTACGAACACACTAACAAAGCAACTATTCCTGGAGTAGGCACTGCACTGTATTACACTGGTAATGATTCACCATGACAATTGAACAGTAGATGAACCTTAGATGAAGAAGAACTAACTAAGAAACAGCTGAAACCCTGGGGAACCACACACAAGTGAAACATAACAAAAAACAAGGAAACTTTACAAAACGCCTGCACAATGATACGTACTTAATCTCTTGAAGAGACGGCTCTCTTCAAACCCAAAAGGATACTGTCATTCAATGTTCAAGTGAAAGATTAAAATTAACTTGTTTCACTTTCCTTTCTTTATTTACTTTTTTTCAGTGAGCATATCATTTCTATCAATTTCCAGTAACTGGCATTAACCTAGCTAGATTCATCTCAACTATCCATCCATCCATCCATCCATTCGCGTCCGCTTATCCTTTTCAGGGTCGCGGGGAGCGCTGGAGCCTATCCCAGCTGTCATAGGGCGAGAGGCGGGGTACACCCTGGACAGGTCGCCAGTCTGTCGCAGGGCCAACACACAGGGACAAACAACCATTCGCACTCACATTCACTCGCACATTCACACCTATGGGCAATTTGGATTAACCAATTAACCTATCCCCACTAAGTGCATGTCTTTGGACAGTGGGAGGAAGCCGGAGTACCCGGAGGGAACCCACGCAAACACGGGGAGAACATGCAAACTCCACACAGAAAGACCCCAGCCTGAAAAACAGGTAGAACGATACTTTTGTATCGTTTATTGCATTTACGGAGGGAGTGGTGTATGCTGGGTAATGGCACAGCTAGCTACTGGGTGACTTTATTCATGTTATCAGTCCATACAATGGGCGTTATTAGCACAAATCAGTCCCATAGATATGGGCCATCTCCTGCTAGATTGTTCAGAAGGTTGTTCTCATCCATCCAGATGGAGGCTCACTAACAGGAGCGTGGAAGACTCCAGAATCCACTCTGGCTGGAATCCGGTGGATATGCAGTGTGTACAGGTAAGACCATTTAAACGGACAGCATTTATAGAATGACTGTTAAAAGTCAGCGAGTGTCAGTAATGTTAATGTGGTTATGTTAGTAATACACCGAGTGCTAATATAACAGCTGTAAGATGCATTTGTAGATGTTATTACGTGTTTTACCGTCTTTATGGTGCTAGCTTAAAGTTACGGTGTAAACGTTAGCTTATATTGGAGTAAAGCTGTTACTGTTTAAACGATGTTAGCACAGAAATATTAGCTTCTGTCATGACTGATGAAGTTACTAGTTAATAAAGTTTCCAGTAAAGTGTTTAATCGCAGCCACAGATTGACAGCAAATATCTCGATTAGCTTCACTGCATCTATAATAAATATGTGCAAGTTTCAGTGCTTCGTTTAAACTGTATGATACTTATACTGACCCAGGGTCAGTGTAAAATACAATCCTAGCTGTGTGAACAAAGCCACTGTAAATTTGATCCTGCATGACAAACCTCAGGATGCAGGTTATTGTTACTCTTTCCTGCTGGCACACCTGTCACACCTGAGAGTCAGCTAGAAACTTACAGTGACGTGGACATCATGCAAAGACTGCCAGACTCTGTAATACTGCAAATGATCAGTGACTCAGGTTAACACTAAACTTTAAACGGCACCTCTGTCTCTCTGTGTGCTGAACATCTAGGATTGAGTCAGGCTGCATTGACTGTGGGACTTTAATGTGTTAAAAGCAGGTTGAAGACGGCTCAGAAACATTTGAAGATTACAATTTAGCATTATGGCTGCTGGTGGTTTGTAAAGCCTCTACTCAGCTGTATTTTTGTTACTAATTTATGTTTGTTGTTGTTTAACACAGATTTCAGAAGAGCAAATATGCTTAATAGTTTAACTAGATTTCATTTGTCAGTGTGGGACTGCTGAGTCACCTGAAGAACTCATTTCTCCCAAAGGTTGAACTAGTGTGTTTCCATAGATTACCTCTGTATGAATGTACTTCTTAAATGAAGGCAAGTGTTTGTCCTTTTTTGTTCCTCAGGTACAGTACGTGATATCAATGGCAGGCGGTCAACACTGGGGGTAGACAAGAAGCAGACGTACTTCCAAGAGGGCGCTGCAGTGAGGTCAGAGGTCAGAATCTGAAACAGCTCAGGTTTATATTTTAGAGGTTATAAAAAATCAAAATGTATTTATAAAGAAACCTTTAAATAATAGTCATAATTATGATTATTATAAGACATATCAAACATTTAAGTGGATTTTCTGTTTCACATATCGTGTTAGCCCTGTAATAAACTGGCAGCCTGTCTTTGTCCTGTATCAGCTGGGATAGACTTCATCCTCCCGCAACCCTGAATTGGATACATTGTATTCCAGTTATGTAATCTGATCATTTACAAACTCAAGGTATCTTCACCCTCCTGCCCTCTGGGAGGCGCCACAGGAGCCTCCGGACTAAGACCACCAGGTACCGGAACAGCTTCTTCCCCACAGCTGTCAGACTCCTGAACTCTGCCTCCTGACATCTGACCCACGTTAACTCATGGACTGAACATACACACACCCACAATGGACAACTGTACCCTCAAACACAATAATAACATGGACTGAACCACCACTCACAACCACTAGCACTTTATATAGCCTCTGTAGAAACTATCTACACCCTCACTTATCTTAACTGCACTACTGTATAGCTCTGTGTAAATAATCATTCTGTACATTCGATAATCTTTAATCCTACAACTGTTTACAACTTGCATAGTTCCCATTTCTGTATAGCTGTATATCCCAGATTCTGTAAAGTTATTTATTTCATTTCATATTCTGTATAGTTTTTCATATTTATATCCTGTTCATATCCTGTACATAGCTTGTACTCACTACAGCCTGTACATACTTATAGAATATTCACAACATACTTCATACCGTGTACATTATAACATACCATAATAGACCCATTTCTGTAATATACTCACATATCTATATTATTGCTAATATATATTGTAATATATCTATATCACTAAAGCACTTCTGGATGGATGCAAACTGCATTTCGTTGCCCTGTACCTGTGCATGTGCAATGACAATAAAGTTGAATTCTATTCTATTCTAATCAAAATGTAAGTAATAATTATAAAATGGGAAAGCAGAAATAAGTGTGACATAAATGTAAATGTGTGAGCTGACATAGAGGACAGCTACATGTAGTCTGAAAAACCTTTGTTGTCAAGTTTGCAGGTATATCAGCACGAGACATTCTTACATAGAAGAGACATTAAAGTCTCTAACTCAGTGAAGCATTATTGGTCCCGTCTGTTTGGATAAATATAGTAAGTTGATGTATGTGCATTTATTAACACATTTTCTTAAGTGCTTATCCAGTTCAGGATCACAGTGGAGCTGCAGCTGGATATGTTCACTAAATAAACCTTACAAAAGTCAACAATAAACCTGCATCCATGTACGTTGTTGTCCACAGGATAAGAAAATCAAACTGGAAGACTGTGGAACATGTTAATAAATGTTTGTGTGTTTATGCCTGTGTCTTTCACAGGAGGCGCTGGAAGGTTTCCCTAATAGTTCCTGGTGAATCAAAGCAGAACCATAAAGGTTGCTGGACTGCATGATGGCCTTACCCCTGAGCAGTCATCCTGTTAAAGGAGGAACCAGTTAGAAGCTGTTTTCAAAGTAGCTGATTAGATTTCATCTCAAGTAAGCAATTAACTGTTTGTTCGTTTGTTCTGCCACTTAAAGAGCATTTAAGGACGTCTTTTGAGTGTCCAGTTGAATTAATTCTACTGGCTCTCATGGTCATTTGTTATTATAGACATATTTTTCATGTTCATCCAGCTATTTAGTAAATTCTATCTATTTAGTAATATCCGTCAGCTATAAAATGTAATATAAATATAAAAATATCTAAATATCTCCTGTCCTTTATGTTTTAATGATGTAAGTCTGTTATCGTGTTACATTAGCATTCCTCACATATCAATGAGATGCTGTACAGTACAATCCTACTGACACAGCAGAGGGATAACGACGGCTATTCAACATCGTTACACGACACATTCGAGCTGCATGACGCAGACAAAGTGACTAAATCATCTTTTTTGTGGTTTATTGTCTTCAAACCAGCAGACAAAGCTGATGGCAGAAGATGTCAGAGAAGAACTTCAGGCCGTGGACTGAAAAGGTATTTTTTTCTTGTTATCAAAAGACATTTGGAGTGGCAGCTTCTACAACTGGTTGTGCTAAAGTAAAGCTTACAGTCTAAGAAATCTCAGTGTTGATATTCAGCACAAAGAGAAAAGCTCACTTGTTTGAATTTATTTACAATCATAGTTTTATAAATTCTGACTGTAAACAGCTTTACAGCTTTGATATTGTTTGACACTCGATATCAGGTGATAGGGTTTAATTTAAAGGTTTCTGTGTCCCAATGAGCCATTTACACTGACCAGTGTCAGTTTAACTGTAACACATTCATTATTTAGATTCAACAAAGAAATAACTGAATGTAAAAATGGCAGCCCACAGGCCAGGTTTATAGAGATATATGCATGCATTATGAAATTTATGTATCCCAGATAATTGTTATTCATCTAGTCATGGCAGACCTACCTCTTCCTCCCAAGTTAACTGCAACCCAAAAGAACTAGTGGGGCTATTTACACACTCACAACCAGTGTGGGGTAAAAAGAGCCACCAAAAAGCTGTCAGCCACAGATGTGCTATAAGAGTTAGAAACTCTACTTATGGAGAAACTTTCTAAGTCTAACAGAGGACAGGTACTCCTGCCCAAATAACATGATATAACCCCACATACAGCCCAGCCATAAAATGAACCAAGTCATTTAGTTAAAGACAGCATGGGACCAAATGCATGTAACCAGCCTGCACCAACCTGACATTTCTTCCTCCTGAATTAAATGAATGAATGGATGAAAGTTAAATGACTACAAACCTAAAGCCACTAGTTCCCACACTGGAGCTCCCTGACACTGTGTGTTAACCGTATTTAGCTTGTGTCAACAGTTGTAACAGGCTAAGCCACCTGAGCCACTGCATTGAATTTGTTCCTGTCTTAATGATTTCAGCTGACTGGTTTCAGCTCAGATGTTCTGCTTTTTCCTTTCAGTAGATCAAAGCAGCTCGTGCTCCTTCTGCTTCCAATTTAGAAGAAGAAGAAGAATGCTTCAGCGAAGTGGCGTTCATGGTCTCAGTGAACAGTCACGGTCACACACTGCATGTGGTTTTAAAAGCAACATGTCTGTTCACCACAACAATGGAGATGTGTAATATTAGTGCAGCTACGGTTTGTTCTTGAACATCAGTTCTGTTTTCTACTTTGATCACTTAGACCAAAAAAGTGTTGTTTTCAGATTCTTTCTTTTACATCTATAAACCACCTGTTCATTTTTTTATTACAATTAGTTTCACATAAATGTTAGTGTTTCCTTTATGATCTTTTAATGCTTACACTACACTGCACATGTCTACATTAGAGACATTTCTGTTACCTGTTTCTGTTGACTCAGAGTTGTGAAATGTTCTTTTATTTGATGCACAATATGAAGTTCATAATTTTCTTACAAATAAAACTCTAATGACAAACATGAACAGCTGTGCTTATTTCTGAGACATGAGTTTTTGAATGTGTTCATATTTAGACAGTGTGCATCTGTCTGCTGAAACTGTGATGGTGAACCTGAGGTGATGGTCAACAGAAGGCAAATATATATCAATATAAAACAATATTGAAGTAATGTCTTTACCCTCTGCAGCGTGTGCACGCAATCACCTTATTCACTGTAGTAAACGTGCACCGCTAGCTCACGTGACTGACTGTCTCCATGGTTACATCGTATATTATTAGCTATGTAAACAGCTTCCATAGATACCGCCATAGCTCTCTGCAGCTGTAACACTTTCACACTTTGCAAATCATTTCACATTTTTGATAGTTATGAAGACAGAATATGTTTTTAAGGTCAAGCTAGGCGGTTGCTATGGTGGTTGCTGTGGACTTGGGTGGACCGCGTCCGATTCCTGTTGTTAGCTGTCCGCCGTAGGAAGGCTGCGTTCCATTTACAAGTAGTGACAGTCTGCCGCAACTCGAACTGAAACCCCGCTTTGTTCTTTAATTATAGGCCTTTTATGGCCATTCATGACCAGTGTTGGGTAAGTTACTTTAAAATAGTAACTTAGTTACATTACTAGTTACTTCTCTCAAAAGTAACTCAGTTACTTCAAGTTACTCGTTACTTTCAAAGTAACTAGTTACTAGGGAAAGTAACTTTGGTTTTACTCAGAATTCTCTTGTTAATGTGTTTCTTCCATAACTTTGCCAGTCTTCTAGCTTGCTTACTTGCCACAAGTGCACTGTGCCACCTACCAATAGAAAGGAAAAGATAATGTGCATATTTCCACGAGAGAAATCCCACACCTGGACCGTCATTGACTGCTGCCATGATTCTAGCCTACGTCACAGCGTCATGTGCGTCTTTTACATCCAACACAAAAACTGCAGTCGTGGTGCTTTCGATTGTACTCACAACTCGGAAATTCTGCCTTCTGAATAGGAAGATGTAGGAAACACCAGACTGCAGATGAGCTGCTTACAGGGCTGGACTGGGACAGAAAATCAGCCCGGGCATTTTGACTAGAGACCGGCCCACCATTATAGGAAAAATCATAAAGCCTTTGAATGAAAATAAACACTGTTGTGACAGTGATGTACACTGTTCTGATGGTATATATGCATCAATCTATCAATCGTTTGTTGTAAGATTCAGATTATTATTTTTTAAAAGCGAGACATTTTAAATGAGAATAAGAAAGAAAAGTATTTCTTTGTGCCCCCCTTTCCCTGTTAATGCCCTACATGCCCCCCTGGCAACACTTTGCTAGATCTGCCCCTGCACAGTTACCAGCTGTCAGCTACATAGAAAAGGATCCTGGTGTTATTTGTCTCTCAGAAACAGTTCATAACTTCCCTTCAACTCATTCATGTCACCTAAAAGGTAAACCTGTTTCTCCATCACCTGTTCAGCTCTGGTGATTCAGTAAGGACATCTCCTGGTTTCATCTTCATGTTTCCCTCTCACCAGATAACCAAACCATATCATGACCAGCAGCTTTACAGCTGTGGCTCCAGCAAACATCAGCTGATACTAGAAATTAATATTAAATAAATTCTAACAACAGCTAATCAAGCTTAAACGTGCTGCTGTTGTTTAGCGCGACTGATCAGAAACATGCTTGTCAGACTCTCACAGCAAAGGATCAGACTCACTGTGCATGACAGCTCGGGCCAATGATGTCTGTTAGATTGTCAGTTGTTTAGTGCTTCTGTACAGTGAGGGTCACCATCTCTATTTCAGAATAATTAATATGCAGAAAACACTAAAAGTTGATTGTCTTCCGATATTCTAGCATAATTAAAAAACTTTGACTTTATAAGTACATATTATTAGTCCTAATGCCAGTATGATTCTTCATAACTCCTGCTTTGAAATACTGAACTTTAAAATTTACCTGATGAAAGATCATTTACAGTGGCACTCTGTCAGGATCATTCTGACTGTAAGATCACTGAATTAATCTGAATCCTTCTGAAATGTGCTGTGAATGAATGCTGATGCAACTCACTGTGGGAAAGCTGTTAATAAAATGAATCTGTGACACATGCAACACATTCACAGAGGAAGAGGACACAAAGGGAGGACACGCAGAGGCTGTGTTGAAGTCAGAAATCCAAATCTTTAGTCAAAAACAGGCAGCGGTAACAAATAGGAAGACAAGCAATCCATCAAACAGTCTACAGGGTCAAACATACAGAGAATTCAAACGGCAGTAAAAAATAACTGGACACTGAAAAACTTAAAGCAATAAAAGGAAGCAGCGCAGTATATTCACTGAATTATCATCAATTACAAAAGAGAAAAACGACAATTTCTAAGGATTATTTTCTTAAATGCAGTTGGAGTGTGGCTGGTAAAGATGGAAACATACAGAATGTAAACTGTGTGAGTTTGCTGAACTTTGTTAGTAACAAATGAGGTAAAAAAAACAACCCCAAAACAGACAAAACACAGAAAGAGGCTCTCAGTATTCATTAATAATTAGAAAGAAAAATTCTGGTCGTGGATTTTTACAGTCTTAGTTCCGCTCGCTGTCATCATTATAATCATCATGATCAATGGCGAGGTCCTGAGGTGGGCGGGGCTGTCTCTGGTGATGTCACCATGAAGGAACAGCATCTGGCACATGTTGGTGAAACATCTCAGTACACTGGTGTAGTTTCCCCTCCAGCTGTTTGACATTTGACACTTCAACATTAAGGGGAAGAAGAAGAAACAGTGTTAGGTCAGGTGACCACATGGTTTCTAAAGTAACTGACAGGAAGTAACCAGGCCATTAGAAATGGATGGCATGTGTTTAGAGTTACTGGAGTTGGGTAACTCTACTTACCAAAAGCAGCAGCACACAGATGAAGGATCAGATGCTGAATGTTGCAGGAACATGCTCATGTGCGGTGGTCATTCAATGCTGCTCCGGCAGGTTAGACAGTCCAAGACTGATATGCTGCCCATCTGAGAGTTTGAAAACACACATGCAAAGATTTATTTTGTATTACAGTCAAAGTTGGATGTTCATTTTTGTCCTTTAAAAATGTTTGTGTATTTGAAAGCGCTAACATTTAAGAATGACTTGGATTGTCTCCTTTAAAGGGGAGACAAGTGTATCCACTGATCTACGTCACTTAAACAGGATGATGACTCCTCTCCCCCTCACTCAGAAACACTCCTAATATAACCAAGCAAATAAATAATATTGAAGATTTACTTACATCATTACAAAAACGTCAAAAACATCTCCCTTTGATTCTATTTCTCCATTCCTGCTGAACATCAGGCAACAAATATCACAGTAAATCACAGTAAAATGTAAAGCACATGTTTTCTCTGCTTTGTCTAACCTCTGCAGAGCCTCTGTCAAGAAAAACATAACTGTAAGCATAAAACAAATATACATTTCATAACACGTCACTGGACAAACCTCGGTCAGTTGATTTCCTCTGTGCAGTGCAGACGAGCATCAGTCAGCAAGTCAAGGTGGTGAGATGGACTGGTGTCCTTTGTGACTCTGCTGGTTCTTCTGAGGAAACACCACCGTCTCTCCACACCGTCACCATCTGTGAGCACAAACTGCTGCTCTGCCAGCATGTAGGAAATCACATATCACACACACAGGGGTGAAAAAACATCAGAGCTCAACTTTGGATACTTTAGATCCAAACAGATCAAAGCAGCTCTTAGCTTCAGCAATCAGTGAGCAGACAAACAATGATACCAAACTGGCGTGCTGATCCAAGATGGCGCCGAGTATGGCAGCCTCGTCGCGAGCTCCCCCAAGCAACAGCTTTTTTCTGTGCTTAATTTTACTTTTCCTTCATTTTTTCTCGAGTAGCACATGTCTCCTTGTGTACGACCGACAAACCTTACTGGACATAAAAGACGGTCTTTCTTATAACTTTCCGGAGTTAACGTTTTGCAACACGGACGCTCCGTTTGCAGACCCCCCATTCATCTCACCGAGACGCCTTTGTTCTCTGGCCCTGGAGGCCGCAAACGCCGACGCAGAGGGAGAAGATCTGGCGTTCTGGTTCGACTGAGACGGCGCACTAACAGACCACCGTTACCCAGTTTATTACTGGCTAATGTGCAGTCTTTGGAGAACAAGCTGTGCGAGCTTCGGGCACGGATCTCATTCCAGCGAGAGATGCAGGACTGCTGCGTGATCTGCCTCACAGAAACCTGGCTATCGGACAAGGTACCGGACTCCGCAATACAACTACTGGGGTTCTCCGTGCATCGCGTGGACAGGTCACAGGATCTTACTGGGAAAAGCAGAGGCGGTGGTGTATGTTTCATGATCAACAACAGCTGGTGTGATTATGCGAACGTGCACCCGGTCAAATCCTTCTGCTCACCGGACCTGGAGTACCTGATGATTAAGTGCCGGCCATTATTACGGCTGTTTACATTCCCCCACAAGCCGACACTGACCGAGCACTCAGGGAACTGTACAGCGCGATCAGCAGCGAGGAAACCGCACACCCAGAGGCAGCGTTTATCACAGCCGGAGACTTTAATAAGGGAAACCTGAAGAAAGTCTCACCCAAACTCCACCAACACATCCATTTTAACACTCGTGGAGACCGGCTACTCGACCACTGCTACACCTCTTTCCGGGATGTGTACAAAGCCCTCCCCCGCGCCCCATTCGGCCAATCAGATCACTGCTCCATCCTGCTCCTGCCCGCCTACAGGCAGAAGCTGAAACAGGAAGCTCCAACCCGGAGGGCGGTGCACTGTTGGACGGACCAATCGGAGTCTGCGCTGCGGGACTGTTTTGATCACGCGGACTGGGAAATGTTTCACGTGGCTGCTAGGGACATTGATGAGTACACAGACTCAGTCTGCGGATTTATCAGAAAATGCGTGGAAGATGTCGTCCCATCCAGAACAGTTAAATCCTTCCCAAATCAAAAACCCTGGATTAACGGAGATGTTTGCGCGGCACGGAGCACCGCCTTTGCCTCCGCGAACACATCGGACTACAAACACGCACATTACCAACTCCGGAAGACGATCAAAGCAACCAAACGTGAGTACAGGGACAGGGTGGAGCAACAGTTTGACAACCCTCGGAGTATGGGGCAGGGACTAAACACGATCACAGACTTTAGAGGGAAAACCAGCACACCGCAGACCACGGCCTCTCTGTGTGAGGATCTAAACGTATTCTATGGTAGATTCGACACAGCGAACACCATGAGACCGGACAGTGTGCGCACCGCGGATGACGTCAGTGCGCACACTGTGTCTGAGGAGGATGTGCGGAAGTGCTTCAGGAAGGTGAACGCACGCAAAGCTACTGGTCCGGACGGGATTCCCGGCCGCGTCCTCAAGTCATGCTCGGCTCAGCTGGCTGGAGTGTTCACGCACATCTTCAACCTTTCCCTCTCTCTGTCTGTAGTCCCAGCCTGCTTCAAAATGGCCACCGTCGTCCCTGTACCCAAATCCTCCACCATCTCCTCATTGAACGACTGGCGACCTGTAGCCCTGACCCCCATCGTAAGCAAATGCTTCGAGAAGCTGGTCAGGGACTTCATCTGCTCTGCACTACCCGACTCACTGGACCCTCTACAGTTCGCATACCGCCACAACAGGTCCACTGATGATGCCATAGCCCTGACACTACACACTGCCCTGTCACACCTGGAGAAGAGAGACACGTATGTGAGAATGCTGTTTGTAGATTACAGCTCAGCATTCAATACCATCGTTCCCTCGAAGCTGGACAGGAAACTGCAGGATCTAGGACTGAGTAGCTCCCTCTGCAGCTGGATCCTTAGCTTCCTGTCTGACAGACGCCAAGTGGTCAGACTGGGCAGCATCACCTCATCCCCCATCACACTGAACACTGGTGCTCCACAGGGGTGTGTACTGAGCCCTCTCCTGTACTCACTCTACACCTACGACTGCACAGCCACTAACAACTCCAACCTCATTGTGAAGTTTGCGGACGACACTACAGTGGTGGGTCTTATCACCAACGGTGATGAGACGGCTTACAGGGAGGAGGTCAGCGCCCTGACCCACTGGTGTCAAGACAACCATCTCACCCTCAACGTCGCAAAGACAAAGGAGTTGATAGTGGACTTCCGGAGGTGCAGAGAAGTACACACCCCCATCACCATCAACGGCGCTGCTGTGGAGAGAGTGAGCAGCTTCCGGTTCCTTGGTGTACATCTGGCTGAGGATCTTACGTGGTCAGTACACACAAACAAAACAGTGAAGAAGGCGCAGCAGCGCCTCTTCTTTCTCAGGAGACTGAAAAGATTTGGCATGAGCCCCCGCATCCTCAGGACCTTCTATCACTGTGCCATTGAGAGCATCCTCACTGGATGCATCACCACCTGGTATTGTCATGATTCGGCTGTGTGGCAGGCAGGAGAAGGACCCAAACGCAAACTCACGGAGACAAAACGTAAACTCAAAAACACAGCTTTAATGCTGGCAAAGGGTGAAACACAAAAACAGTACTACACTAAACTGGGAAAGCTAAACATAAAGTAAACCAGGACCCACGGGGAGAATCACACACAGCATGAGGGAGACTACAACACTGACAAAGAGAAACACAGGGCTTAAATACACAGAGGGATAACGAGGGAATGAGACACAGAAGGAGGGCACAGCTGGGAGAAATCAGGACTGACGAGACAAGCAAAGCAGGACACATTCACATAAGACACGGAACTTCAAAGTAAAACAGGAAGGATCACATAGAGACGCGAACTTGACACAGTGGAGACAGCAACTAAGAAACACAGAGACATAAACCATAAGGCAGAGGACTCTAAGAACCGAAAGACACAGAGGGGAAATCAAACATGCAGACACAGACTTACACAGAACAGAGGGGACACAGAGAAACATGAAGGGCAAGGGATCGAAACTAGAAACCATAAAATAACTCACACAAGTACAATATTACAAACATCACAAGGAACTAAAAACGCTGGGTCAGGGGACCCAGGACCATGACAGGTATGGCAACAGCACCGCCTACAACTGCAAAGCTCTCCAGCGAGTAGTGTGGTGCTCTGAACGGATAATTGGAGGTGAGCTTCCCTCCCTACAAGACATCTACAGGAAGCGCTGCCTGAGGAAAGCGGGGAGGATCATCAAGGACTCCAGTCACCCCAGCCATAAACTGTTCAGACTGCTTCCATCAGGGAGGAGGTTCTGCAGCATCCGGTCCCGTACCAGCAGACTGAGAGACAGCTTCTTCCATCAGGCCATCAGACTGCTGAACACGTCATAGACACCTCAGCTTCACTACTGGAACTTCAACATTATGCACTCCATACTGTACAGTAATCCCACTGTTTTGCACATATTCAACTCTGTATATTTTTATATATTTTATTTATTGTTTACTCTATTTAATTTGTAAAATATGTGTACACACACACACACACACGTAGAAAAATATTTAGTATACACATCCAGAAATGCATATACTATTATATATTGTACATATATTTATTAGTTTCAGATGTAGCCATTCTTGTATTTTGCTTGTTTACATTATTGTATTTTGCACAACTCTGTTGCTTGTGAAGCTCGCACACAAGAATTTCACTCACATGTGCTGTACCAATGTACCTGCACATGTGATGTGACAATAAAAGTGATTTGATTTGATTTTTGATTTGATTTTGATTCTGTATGAATACAATATGGTATTTTCAATACAGGTGTCAAATTAATTTATTAAAACTAATACAGATATATGTATATTTTTTGATAATTTAATTTGCTAAATTATAAGAATATATATATATATATATATATATATATATATATATATATATATATATATATATATATATATATATATATATATATATATTCATTTAACAATTGCAACTGAAAGAAATTAAATATTGAACAAAAATATATTGTCACATTCTGAGCATGCTCAGCACGCTGACAGACTTGAAGTTGCTACAGATTTTAAGAAGTGATAATTATAGGGAAGAAACTTCTTTTTTTCATCTTTTTAATCAAGCATTTGATGCCTCAGATGTCTCAGTCTATAGCATTCTGCAACTACAACTAACCTGAAGCTTGGATTTGGCTGCAGGTGCCCCTGTACATCCTTCTCAACATGTGGGTATCATTTAATCACACTTCTTCCTGAGCTTTGCGTCATCACAAGACCAAAGGTGGCATCTCGTGTCACAGTCTTATCATTATCCAGAAGAAACATTTGAAGAAACATCATGGAGAAGAAACATTTACGCGCCTCCTGGTTTTGCTTTCTGATCCTGCAAAAAGAATGAGGACAACAAAGCCCAGAGAACACGAGATACACAACATCCAACATTCAGACTCAACAGCCTCCATAAATGAAGAGCACCAGGTTGGTTCAGTTATAGTAGATATAAGCATACTTCACATTACTGGGTATGAATAATAATGAGGAGGCAAACTTTGAAGATGCAGAGCATGATGTCCCATCATCAGACTGTAAACAAACATCCACCAGGCTTCTTTGTTGCCAAAATTGATGATTCTCCTATCAGGGATCAGTAGCGTGTATTAACCTGTGGTATAAGCAGCAGTCACTGAAATATTACTCTTTCAGATAAGAAATCTAGCACATAAAAGCCAGGGTGGGAGGGATCTCTGCAAACTGACTTACCTCTGCAAGTGTGAAGCTCAACAAAAATCTGACTCTCCAGTCACAGACAAACAAAAACCTCCAGCTGGGAGATAGAAAACGCTGTCTGGGTCTTGCTGGATGTTGCTGGTCAGAGTCCACACATTAGCAGAGTGCTTCTTGGTCCCACTGACCCATGTGGACAGTGACTGTGGAGAACTGTTCTGGAAAACAGAGAAGAGAATTAAAATAACAAAAAGCCAAACAGGATTTCCACAAAGACTCTCTTGGAATCAGCAATCAAAAAATCACTGGTTCATATTTCAATTAAATATGAACAGGTTCCTTAAATGTGCGCAGTTCAGATCTGATTTAATTTAATTTCCTTCACACAGCACATTCGTCCAGGCTGACAGGTAAACATAGAATTAATCTCAGGTAACATGACTCATAGTAGAGATTCAGTAAGAAAGATTGCAGGCTCTAATATTATTACCACACAATCCAAGGACACACCAACAGCTCAGATTTGTAGAACTATTTAAACAAATGTCTTCTGAATATTAAATTCAGGTTCACAGTGGGGGGGTGTCGTGGAATTTTTTAAATAAAGTCTGCAACACAGAAAGAGCTGTGATCAAGCTATTTATTACTGCGCCAACACACATCAAACATCACAGTTCAGTCATGTCAGCGCTGCCACAGAAGTGGTGCTCCTCCTCCTTTATGCATTCCAAGGAAGAGGGAGGAAGTTACAAACTGATCCTACCACACTTCAACGGATCAATGGTTATGCTGTTTTGTGCCCTTGGCCTTATCAGCACCTGTAAAGGGAGTTGTTTTCTCAAACTGCTGACGCTGAAGTAAGTTCATCTAGTTTTAGAAACTTTCACTGAACAGTCTATAACAGTGTCACAACTAAGCATATGCATAAGCACTTAAATACTTTAAATGAGAATAACAGAAAATTTCTATTACAGAGGCTAGAGCCTGTCCCAGTAGTCATAGGTAGAACACACCTGGACAGGTCACCAGTCTGTCAGAGGACTAACACAGAGACAGACATCAGAGTAACAAATCTATTTAAAATTAATGTAAGTTTGCTGCAGCTGTATGTATGAACATGTGTTTCTGTGCTCACAGTCCACCTCTCAGGAACACAGCTGGGATTGTATTTTACACTGACCCTGGGTCAGTATAAGTATCATACAGTTTAAACGAAGCACTGAAACTTGCACATATTTATTATAGATGCAGTGAAGCTAATCGAGATATTTGCTGTCAATCTGTGGCTGCGATTAAACACTTTACTGGAAACTTTATTAACTAGTAACTTCATCAGTCATGACAGAAGCTAATATTTCTGTGCTAACATCGTTTAAACAGTAACAGCTTTACTCCAATATAAGCTAACGTTTACACCGTAACTTTAAGCTAGCACCATAAAGACGGTAAAACACGTAATAATATCTACAAATGCATCTTAAAGCTGTTATATTAGCACTCGGTGTATTACTAACATAACCACATTAACATTACTGACACTCGCTGACTTTTAATAGTCATTCTATAAATGCTGTCCGTTTAAATGGTCTTACCTGTACACACCGCATATCCACCGGATTCCAGCCAGAGTGGATTCTGGAGTCTCCCACTCTCCTGTTAGTGATCCTCCATCTGGATGGATGAGAACAACCTTCTGAACAATCTAGCAGGAGATGGTCCATATCTATGGGACTGATTTGTGCTAATAACGCCCATTGTATGGACTGATAACAGCCGAAGCGGGTGAATAAAGTCACCCAGTAGCTAGCTGTGCCATTACCCAGCATACATCACTCACTCCGTAAATGCAATAAACGATACAAAAGTATCGTTCTACCTGTTTTTCAGGTACCGGTAGTTGTTTACATTATATAATTTATTGTGTTCTGTATACGTCACTACAATGTGATTTGGAAAATGTTTAAATATACCGACAACAGGCACTTCCGCGGCAATCTCTTCAATCGGAGGACCCTTCACGTCAATTCCCGATGCAAGAGGGGTACCCTGCGCATCCATAAGTGAAGCAGAGGGAGCCTGACCATGCGTCACACGTTTGACGAGTTGGGAGTGAGAATGTGTTGATAAGTCACATAAAGGGTGGGGCACGTTTGGGTTCACCTGAAACCTTGGCTGACCCACTCCCGTTTTTACACCTTGGCTTGTGTGATTAGGCAAAACGATCAATCTCAAGGGACACTCCCAATGGGGCTTACATATCTGGGACTCTCCACCATTTGCTCTTAGAAATGAAGAAGCTTCTGAGATAAGAGGTGAAATGTCTTCAAGAAACTTAAACAAAGCTCGTAGATTATCGTGACCTGGATGAAGAGATGCCGGACTAGAGCAGCGCAGATACTGAAGGACCCGTCCCATCCTGGCAACAAACTGTTCCAACTTCTGCAATCTGGTAGAAGGTTCCGCATCTTCTGGGCAAGGACAGAGAGACTCAAGAGGAGCTTCTATCCCCAAGCCATCCGTGCCCTAAACACACACACCCGCCCTCTCACATCATCTATAATTGACTGAGACAGGACTCTTCCAGACACTAAACCAAGGCACAATGTACATTTCAATTCCTTTAATTTTAAATATGTTTATATTGTCTATCCTGTAAAATAGTCAGATGTCTATTCACATTAATGTACAGAATTCACCTGCTTGCTGCTACTACTTCACATTCAGCCAATGTATATATATATATATATATATATATATATATATATATATATATATATATATATATATATATATATATATATATATATATTAGGGGTGCAACGATATTCGTATCGATATTGAACCGTTCGATACAGTGCTTTCGGTTCGGTACGCATATGTATCGAACAATACAATTTTTTTCAATTTGTTTTTTTTTTTTTTTTTTTTTTGTGTCCCGTTTGGATCTATAGCCATCAGAATTGTTGTCTTGAGGCCAAGAAAGATGCCAAGAGGATTTATTTTAAGTGGATCATCATATTGGTCCATTTGATTGACCTTTATTATAATTATGAATTTATTTTATTTTCAGTTGCAAACGGGACAGACATGACTGTGGGATAGGACAGGGGGAAAGAATGAAAGAAAGAGGGGGAGAGAAAGAAAGAAAACCAAAGGGGAGAAAAAAAAAAGAACAATACAAAATTTGTAATTTATTTTATCAACTTTCCTTCTGACGATGCTGTCTGTGTTGAGTGCTCAGTGAATCTGCATTTGACTACTCCGCCTAGGCTCGAGAGTGCAGCCTAGGCGGAGTAGTCGAACGCAGATTCACTGAGCACTCAACACAGACAGCATGGTCAGAAGGAAGAGCGCAGGGCAAGCTAGCGAGACAGAAGTGGACCTCCCCACCCTCATTCAGATCTGGCGTTTGGAATTATTTTGGTTTTCATGTGACGTATGACCCTGAAGGTAAGCGAGTCATGGACTAAAGTAAAACAGTATGTTGGATGTGCCATGCAATGCTCAATTACATGGGTGGGAGCTAGTGTGTTAGCGCAGTTAGCTCGTTAACGTGTTGGCCGTCTAGCCCCTCTGTATAGGGTAGCTCGTTAACAGAGATGTGCCGTGTTGTGGCGTTAAGGTTATTTCAACGAGATTAACCTGAAAGCACTAGTGGGAACACAACGAATATGACTGCACATTTACACCGACATCATCCTAGTGCAAAGACAAAAACAACAAGCATGCATGCTACAAACTTTAGCCGAGTCATTTTGACAGCTGTTAGCACAGGATTCTCCTTATGGAGACCTGATATGTTTAATATGCTGCTGAGAATATAGCCCAGAAGAAGCGGATAGTATAGCTTTTATTTTGGAAAGAGACATTTCTCTGTAATAAACTCTCTTTTCCAAAGATGAGTGATTCCTCAATCAGATACAGGGCTCGCAATATCGCTAGCCCGACGTCCCGGGGCTATCTCTGCCCTGCCTGTCGGGCTGTTGTAGGAAGGAAAAATATATGTCATTGCTTTTGCATTGTTTCAGAAATGTAGCTGGGTAATTATGTCATTGGGTGAGCCACTGTCAATATGTGACATATTGAAATCGTGTTTGAATTTGCGCTTGTTTTTTTGCTTTCACTTTGCAATCGCGCAAACTGTGTATAGAGAGCGACAGCACTGATCTGTGAGTGATGATAATTTGTGCACCAATTCCTCTGACATCGTCTTATTAATTGTTAGCTTACTATGCAAACATGACAAGTGAAATCTCCCGCAGCTTAAACATGTGAAGGGTTGATCGCGCAGAGAATCACTGAGCTTATGTGAGTGCGGCAGGATATATATTTCACTACGATGACCTGGATGACTGAGAACCTTCACAGACAGATATATATTTTAGTTCTGCTGAGCCAAATAAGACAGGTCAGGGTGAAGAAGTGACAGCCAAAGAAAAGCTTACCACAAAACGGAGAAGTTATGACAAATCAGACTATAAGGCAAAAAGAAAGTGCAGATTTATGGTTTCATGGACAAAAGAATTTCTGTGGCTGCAATATGACGAGCTAAAAAACAACACGCACAAGGGTTAGGGTTCAATTTAAAAACTGTACTTTTGTGTTAAAATATATATTTATAATTTTAATAAATGACAAATTAAAAAGGCATGAACATTTTTTTTTGTATCGAAAAAATATCGAACCGTGACACCAAAGTATTGAACCGAACCGAACCGTGAATTTTGTGTATCGTTGCACCCCTAATATATATATATATATATATATATATATATATATATATATATATATATATATATATATATATATATATATATAACAACTAGTAGCTCAGTGTTCCAACATTCGAAAGAAGGGACTGCTCTCACAGCTAGAGATTGACGAGGTACAACACAAATGCTATGGCAAGGAGGAGTCAGGACGCCAGGTCAGGGGGGCGATATCATCACCCCCACCCGAGATTGGGTACATAGCCCCAAGTGCGATAGGAGAAGGATCGTTGAGTGCGAGAGGAACTGACCTGAAAAATAGGATCATGGCCAAGCTTGAAACCTGGATCCCCCGTAGCCGGTTACCAAGATTACGTGAAGTACCCTCAGAAGGTCTGCTAGATGATGTTAATGCAGCACTACGGGCAATACCTACAACCACGATTACCGACACTAACAAGCTGATCTACAATACGGCAGCAGTGATCAGTGAGATGCTTGGCTACAAGTTGAACAGCCACAAGGGGCAGTACCCTCCATGGAGAAGGAGGCTAGAGGGCAAGATCAAAGTAGCACGGAGGGAGGTTAGCCAACTAACGGAGTTGCAGAAAGGTGCGACAAATAAGGTGCCTAAGAAATACAGCAAGCTGTCCATACCTGAGGCCTTGGAAACTGCCAAGCAAAGACTCACAGCCTTGGCCAGCCGCTTGAGGAGGTACACCAGAGAGATAGAAGGCAGGAGAATAAACCAGCTGTTCTCCACAGAACCAGCAAAGGTGTACTCTCAGTGGCAAGGGAACAATAAGAGAACAGCACCACCAAGGCTGGAGGCGGAGCAATACTGGAAGAGCACATGGGAGAAGGATGCAACCCATAACGGCAATGCTCAGTGGCTAGAGGATCTGAGGGCTGACCACAGCGACCTCCCTGAACAGGGTCCAGTAACCATCACAGTGGCAGATATCCAAGAAAGTGTCTCCAGTATGAAGAGTTGGACAGCACCAGGGCCCGACATGGTTCACGCCTACTGACTGAAGAAGCTGACTGCACTCCACGAGCGTCTGGCAGCACAAATGAACCAGCTGCTAGTTAACGAGAGACACCCGGAATGGCTAACTGAAGGCCGGACGGTCCTGGTCCCCAAGGACCCCAAGAAGGGACCGGTCCCCTCCAACTACCGACCAATAACCTGCCTCAGTACTACATGGAAGCTCCTGTCAGGCATCATATCGGCTAAGATGAACAGGCACATGGGTCAATACATGAGCGAGACACAGAAAGGAATTGGCAAGGATACCAGAGGCGCAAAACACCAGCTACTGGTAGACAGAACAATCAGCCGAGACTGCAAGACCAGACTGACCAACCTGTGCACTGCCTGGATTGATTACAAGAAGGCCTATGACTCAATGCCCCACAGCTGGATACTGGAATGCCTAGAATTGTACAAGATCAATGGGACCCTAAGAGCCTTCATCAGGAACTCAATGGGGATGTGGCGTACAACACTAGAGGCCAACTCCAAGCCCATAGCACAAGTCACCATCAAGTGCGGGATCTACCAAGGAGATGCTCTGTCCCCACTGGTGTTCTGCATAGGCCTGAACCCCCTCAGTGAGATCATTAACAAGACTGGCTACGGATACCGACTACGGAACGGAGCAGTTGTCAGCCACCTCCTGTACATGGATGACATCAAGCTGTATGCCAAGAGTGAACGAGACATCGATTCACTGATCCACACTACCAGGCTATACAGCAATGACATTGGAATGACGTTCGGACTGGAGAAGTGTAGTCGGATGGTAACAAAGAGAGGGAAGGTAGTCAGAACTGAGGGGATTGAACTACCAGAAGGCAACATTGCAGACATAGAGGACAGTTACAAGTACTTGGGGATCCCGCAGGCGAATGGGAACCATGAAGAGGCCGCTAGAAAAGCTGCAACCACCAAGTACCTGCAGAGGGTCAGGCAAGTCCTGAGGAGTCAGCTGAATGGTAAGAACAAGATCCGGGCCATCAACACGTACGCCCTGCCCGTGATCAGGTACCCTGCTGGGGTAATAGGCTGGCCAAAGGAGGAGATAGAACCCACTGACATAAAGACAAGAAAGCTCCTTACCATGCATGGAGGGTTTCACCCCAAGTCCAGCACCCTGAGGCTGTACGCTAAGCGGAAGGAAGGGGGCCGGGGACTGGTGAGTGTCAGCACCACAGTCCAGGATGAGACAAGGAACATCCAAGAATACATTGGGAAGATGGCCCCAACTGACCGAGTGCTCAGTGAATACCTCAGGCAGCAGAAACCCAACAAAGAGGAGGGAGACGAGGAACCATCATGGAAGGACAGGCCCCTGCACGGTATGTACCACCGGCAGATAGAGGAGGTGGCTGATATCCAGAAATCCTACCAGTGGCTGGACAAAGCTGGACTGAAAGACAGCACAGAGGCACTAATCATGGCAGCACAAGAACAAGCTCTGAGCACAAGATCCATAGAGGCTGGGGTCTATCACACCAGGCAAGACCCCAGGTGCAGGCTGTGTAAAGATGTCCCAGAGACAATCCAGCACATAACAGCAGGGTGCAAGATGCTAGCAGGCAAGGCATACATGGAACGCCATAACCAAGTGGCCGGCATAGTGTACAGGAACATCTGTGCCGAGTATAACCTGGAAGTCCCGAGGTCAAAATGGGAGATGCCCCCAAGGGTGGTGGAGAATGACCGAGCTAAGATCCTGTGGGACTTCCAGATACAGACAGACAAAATGGTGGTGGCTAACCAACCGGACATAGTGGTGGTAGACAAACAGAAGAAGACGGCCGTAGTGATCGATGTAGCGGTTCCGAATGACAGCAATATCAGGAAGAAGGAACACGAGAAGCTGGAGAAATACCAAGGGCTCAGAGAAGAGCTCGAGAGGATGTGGAGGGTGAAGGTAACGGTGGTCCCCGTGGTAATCGGAGCACTAGGTGCGGTGACTCCCAAGCTAGGCGAGTGGCTCCAGCAGATCCCGGGAACAACATCGGAGATCTCTGTCCAGAAGAGCGCAGTCCTGGGAACAGCTAAGATACTGCGCAGGATATATATATATATATCCTGTGTGTTATACTTGTATAACTATGCATGTGACAAATAAAGAACCTTGAACTTGAACTTGAACTTGATTGAGAACCTACACAGACATATCTTTCCCATAGATCCCAAACCAGATGTGGAAGTTATTTTGGAGTCTGGTAGAGCTTCATTTTTCATTTAGCCTATTGTTTGCTGGGTTGTTACTTCTTCAAACCTCTGTTTGAATTTAGAGCATGTCCTTTATTTGTTCTGTTGGGTTGCAGCTTAATATTTTGCTGTACTCTTAGCAATGCTAATTGTCTATGTAATCTTATTCATAAATGATGTATAAGGAAGCTCACAGATCATAGAAGAAGTGTAAAATAAACAAATTCAGAGCAATAAATTCCACAGAAATGTAGCAAAACAAGTCATATATGCAAACTGATATTTCATTTTTTTGAATTTTTTGACGGTTCAATACACACTTGCAAAATATTTTAGTTTTTTGGCAATTATCTCATGGTTTAGGCTTTAAAGGGTTAAACTATGATAAGAACTAACATTCAGAACACTACAAGGAACAAGGAAAAGATACACAAGTAACAAGTAAAGATGTCAAATGAAGTAATGAGGAAACTGTCCAGTGTTCATAAGGTTCTCACTTAAAAAGCTTAGTGTTCAAGCCACAGTTATTAGAATGAGCTGGTTCACATTCATTTCATAGTTAGTTTGTTGTTTCTGTTTGCAGAAACTACTGATTCATACCACCAGGCAGCCTCCCACTCACTACTTAAGCCCTCTTAATTTACTGGTAGAATACACAGATACACATATACAGTGTATTTAAATACTTGAGACACTGTGTCATACAGCAGTTAAATAAAATCACCTCTAAATTAACTTTGCAGTTGCTGGTTTGTGAAGTGTGTGTAGACTGTCTTCTTGTCACCTTCTTTGGGGTGCTGTTGGAAATTCAGGAGAAAACAAAATTAGCTCAGAAACTTCTGAACTGAACTTCTTACTTGAATGAACCAAGTAAAAAGACTATGGCTAACACTTTCTCTTCAGGTTCAGTGAGATTCCGGTCTGAAAAGTACTTCACCCATTTTTCCTGACTGTCCTCAGGTGTGTGTTCTTCTCTGAGTTGTGTAGGTTCAGACTGAGGAGTGAATGTTCTTGAAAGCAAGGTGTAGAATTTCCTGCGTTGTCTTTCTTTTCCTTTAGAGTGTTCGGCCCGTTGAGCCTTGTCCACAAACGTATATTATATTATATTATATTATATTATATTATATTATATTATATTATATTATATTATATTATATTATACGTCCCATTTTATATTCCACTATAGAGATGGTGTGGTCCTTTGGGTCGTATGTTTGAAGAAATGCAGATAACAAACAAACTCTTCCTGTAATGATGGGAAGTTCACCTCTTCACACTGGCAATAAGTCATGACACTTGGAATATAATTACACAAGGAACTAAGTAGAAGCAGGTGAAACCACTCTAAAGAGGAGAAATGAGGAAACGATAAATGATAAAAACAAAAAGAAACAAGGAAACTTTGCAAAAGCACTCTACCCCAAACTAGTAACTGAGTTACATTCAAACAGGAAGGTCTCTTAAAAACAGAGAAGATATGAGGAAACTGTCATTCATCCGGTGTTAGACCAGGGGTCTAGGCAACCCTAAATGCGGTTCCGGAGCCGCCTGCAGCTCTTTAGTCCTTATACTGCGGCTCCACGTGGTTTGGAAAATAATTATAAGTATTTAACTGAAGTGTATTTTATTTGTGTTATTTTTTTTTTAACTTGTGGTCAAATTGGAAGTTCATTGTGATCTTGAAACATAAAAGTAAAATTATGTTATTATTTTTCATCGCTCAAAATAAGTGTCACACTTGCATAAATGATACCCGCCGAAATGCCATGCATTTATCGAGACTTTCAACCCCAGGTAGGCCAAGGATGGATCTTCGGAGCCACATACATATGTGAGCAGCTATTCTCCTCCATGAACTATGGTAACAACAAACACAGCTCACGCCTCACAGATGACAGCTTACTAGAGACTTCGTACAGCCCCGGTCTGCAGGCGCCCTGCGCAGAGGTTCAGGAACAGGTGTCCCATTGTAAATATACCACGGCAGACCCGACAATGTTTGCATGAACATGCTTTTTTCTTTATTGACCACTTTTCACACATGGTTGGTGTACCCACACAGCCAGCTGTGGTTTTGCAGCTCACAGCCCGGTACACACCAACATGACAGCAGAGAAAGCACAAACTTTAAGCCGGCGAGGCTTGATTGCGGGTGCCGCTTAGGTGCGTCCGCCTCCCCTGCAGCAGCACTGCAGACCACGCTCTGCCGCACACATTAACCACGTAAAATAAATATTTATGCAGATATTTTGCAAATAATTATTTTCCAATTATTAGTAGTATAGTGCTGTTTTCCAATTATTTTTTAAATTCAGGTCAAGGCTCCGCTACAGGCTGCGAAATCCCAAAGGTGATATAAGGGTGACGGCTCACTACAGTTTTTGTTTGCTATATGAATGATTTAACTTCAGCTTCAGCTTTCATTTAAAAGAGACCTTCACCTGGGTGTCTTTCCTTTTTGTTATATTTTTTAAGAGTTCAAAATTTGTTCATTACATAAATAAAATAAAATTTTCTCTGTAGCACTTCTTGTATTTCATAAGCAACAAACTTTAGTTGTTTATAAAGCATAAAGATAAAAAAAACAATAACAGTGTTATCTTCATTTTAGATGTCAAAAAGTATTTGCGGCTCCCAGTGTTTTCTTTTCTATGAAAACTGGGTCCAAACAGCTCTTTCGTTGTTAAGGGTTGCTAACCCTTGGTCTAGACCAGAATACTAAATTTTGCTAGACAAGGGGATGATATCCACTTACGAGGGCATTATAATGCCACTGTTCTATTGAAATTTTGAATGAATATTCTCATTTGTGGCTCTCATTTTTCTTAGAAAAAAAAATCTGTCAAAAAAACCCCAATCAAATCTGGTAATTCTTTGTTTTTACATTCATCGGGTCCCAATATCCTCAAACATCAAAGAGAAATTAAAAATGCATGCCATGGAAGAGCTCGGGTCTTAGGAGGTTAAAGAAAGAAAGAAACTTAACTCAAAGCGATAAATATTAAAGCAAAACTAAAGGAAAAAGCTCGGAAAACTCGAGAACTCACTTGACAAAAAAACTTCATGAAGAGATTGTATATGGATGCAGCTGTTCTTATCATAAGTTGTGACTCTGGGCTCTAGCTGTAGTATTGTATTTGGGTGTTACTTAACAGTCGTTGAAGAGACCATTGTGTGTGAACTGTAAGGTCGTTTAGTCAGGTAAGATTTCATTCAAGGCTGACAGCACTGGTCTCCTACCCCATGGATAGCATTTTGGTGCAGACAATACAAGGAGCCTCTCCAGAGCAGGTTGTGTTTGAGACAGGAGAGCATCACGTACAAAAGCACTCCCTTCTGAGCAATCACTTTTCAGGTGTGTGTGAGAGGAAGGTCTTTTATTTTTAGACACTGTCCAAGGACTTTGTCTTTCTCTGACAAGCATCAGTAACAAATATGCATCGTTAAGAATTTGTCTAGCTGGCTTGCAAAGCTCATCAGAGCGTGAGCACTGAATGACAGACACTATATTAGGCCTTTGATTGACTACTGCAAGCGCACGTCAAACCTCGATTTGTATTCTTTTCTCAAAGAGGAGAACCTTTCAAGTATAAAGAGAGATTCTACGTGTGCATGTTGACATGCATGGTCTGAAATGACATGCGTCTTTGGCACAACCTCTTTGCATTCACAAGTTGAACAACCTCCAGTTGCAGAAAAATTGCTTGTGTGGAAAGATGGTCTGGCTTCTCAGAGATTTTCAGAAGTTTTGAGCAGAGGGCCAGGTTTGTGGGACCTTGTGGCGCAATGGTAGCGCATCTGACTCCAGATCAGAAGGTTGCGTGTTCAAATCACGTCAAGGTCAACTGAGAGTGAGGGGACTGCAGCCTGTGATTCCCTTCCAATAGGAGGTTTTTAGTTGCTTGTGGCATACTCGTCCGTCTGTCCAGAAATTCAGGTCCATGACTCATGACGTGTCTCCAGTGAGTTGTTGATGGTGTCAGTGAACACTGTAGACAACTGATCAGCACAGTGCCTCAGGGTGGATGGAGGCACCGAATTTGGCCCAGCTGCTTTGCATGGGTCCTGTGTCTTACGGTGTGTTCACACCGGACGCGAATAAAACGCCCCAAACGCCCCTAATTTGACGCGTGTACATTCGCGTCTCAATGCGTGTCCAAGAAAAATCCATCGCGCGTCAAAATATGATATTTTGACGCGCGTGAACCGGAAATGTGGGAGGAATGTGGGAGGGAGTTGTGCCAGACCGGTATCTTTGCAAGATGGCAGCTATCGAGCTAGCGCTTGAAGAGAGAGTCTCCCTTCTCTATGTACTGTGGAGAGCAGAGCAGCAGCGTAAAAGACGTCCTCGCCGTACCTGGGTCCATCAGGTCCTCCAGAGGCATGAGCAGTTTGGTGAGTTTCACCACTTGCTCCAGGAGCTGCGCCTGGATGACGGCCGATTCCAGCGCTATCACCGTCGGCCAGTTTGAGGACCTGCTTTCCCTCGTCGGTCCCAGCATTGCCCGCCTAGACACCAACTACAGACGCTCAATCCCACCTGCAGAGCGCCTGTCCGTCTGCCTGAGGTTAGTAAAACTATTTAATACGGTAGTCCTTTATTGATATCTGTGCTAATATGCTAATCCATCCAGTTATACACTGCTAACATGGATGTGCTATGCTAACAGTGAATGCTGTCGGTGTTTACTGAAAGCAAACTGTGGTACAGAGACGACTGTTTATAATATTTCTAGTGATACTCAGAAGCTCTCATCAAGTCCCGATTTAATTCGATTTATGCTGTTATCAGTGTTTGAATGATAGCATGGCTGTGGTGTCACATCAATGTATGCGCTCGGTGTTTGCTGATATCAAACTGTAGCATTAGCACCACTGAGTTAACCTTTGTAGTGATACTCACTCCTTTTTATTTAGACCTGGTTTAATTCTGGGATAGTTGAATATTTGTATATAATCCCTGCAGCTGTCAGACTCTATAGCAGGGGTCACAGCCTTTATTAAAACAGAGTTAGATAAAACTGTGAACAGTTTGGTTCATCTCTAGTTACATGGTTTTATCTTGATAAGCTATGTCTTATCACAGATTAATTTTTCAAAAATATTAATGATTTAAGCAAGGAAAGGGCTACATGTCAACATACAACTCTTTATTTCTATTAATGTCTTACTTCATTCCTACCTGATTGACATGTTTAGGAATTATGAGTGATTGGCTCACTGTAGTTGTGAAAGTTGCTACCAATCAAATTATGATATGTTAAAGTTAAAACAAAACACAACTGTTTTAGATATTATCTAATATACATTTTGTAATTATCCTTATAATTACAAAAGGTTTTATGTAAGATTAAATTTTGTGATTTAAATCTGACATCACAAAAGTATTTTGGAATTTGAATAATGTATTTTGTAACTGCAGTACACATAATACTGATTTTGAACAATTTTGTCCAGGTTCCTTGTCACCGGGGACTCCTTCAGGACCATCGCGTTCAGTTTCAGAGTCGGTGTGTCCACGGTGAGCCAGATCACCCCCCAGGCAGCGACGTCCATCTGGGACTGTCTAGTGGACGACTTCATGGCTGTGCCTTCACCTGGAGACTGGCGGTCCATCACAGAGGGACTCCAGGAGCGCTGGAACTTTCCTCTGTGCTGTGCAGCTCTGGATGGGAAGCACATCCAGACAAAGGCACCCCATATATCATATAGGAGACACACACATTGATATACACTAAATATTCATTTCATTTCTTTTTTGTGGTGCCCAAATTGATGCACCTGCTTGATTTTGTTTAAACAATTATTGCACACTTTCTGTAAATCCAGTAAACTTCTTTTCACTTCTCAAATATCACTGTGTGTGTCTCCTGTATGATATTTAACTGACATTTTTTATTGTAACAACCAACGATTTATACAGGAAAATAATGTCTATTAACAAGGTTGCCCAAACTTCTGCATCCCACTGTATCAGTATATTTTGTCATTAGTATAATATGAAATAAATTCTACATGTGTCAAGTCGTGTGCCAACATTTGCTGTGTAGTAGAACTGAGACATTAGTCATTATAAACATTTATTTGAAATAATATTAAAAGTCTCAAACAGAAAAACATTAAACATAAATATATAAAATATAAGAATTTACAGAGAGACAGGAATAAAAAGGACCAGCTGCTCTCCAGAGCAGGAACAAGGCTGAGGAGGAAATGCTCCATTGGAGACTGGTGTGGCCTCTTCAGGGACTCCAGGATGGCCAGCTCCACCGCCGATGGACCGTCCTGGGACCCGTCCCTCATCTGCCTCGGAGCCGTCCTCCTCTGTGGGCCTGTAAAACAGCACAAAACACAAAGAAATGAGAAGGCTGCTACTAGATTTTAATTTCAACATTGAAAAAAAAAAAAAACAATAACAGGATATAATCAGATTGGTTGTAGATATTTAGTAAAGGTGATCACAAGGGAATCCCACCGACTAAAAAGGTATCAGTGCTTGCTGTACATATCTGTGGGTGCAGCAGCAGGAGCTCAGGGACTGGGGATGCTCTGCTGCAGAATCAGTTGGTTCTATCAATACAGTATTAAATGTTAACAGGTTCGATATAATAATCGTAGAGTAGACAGTGGTCCCTCATTTATTGCAGGGGTTCTCAGAATAACTAGCCCCTGGTCACAGTTCTCACAATTGATTCTCAAAGTGCAAACCTTTGTAGATTGCAAAACGTAAAAGTATTATTATGCCGCGGTTTGTCTTCATCTGCCTGCCACTTTCGTGCGCCTTTTTCCCTCACGGTGCAGGTGTCTATTTCCGAATGAGGCTCATAGTTATGGGTGTTTTTGTGCTGTTTTTTCTATTGGACGCGATGGTTATCAAAACCAAACGTGATAAATTTGGCAAGCGCAGGAGATTTGTCAATCAGGCTGCAGAATGCAATGCTGTACTGTGCAATAAAAAATCAGCGAAAAAGCAAAGCAGTGACGGATGAAAAGCGGGACCACTGTGTGCTGTTTATTAATAAACAATAAAATATATTCCTAAATGATAACATGCATAAAAGCAGAACGGTATTTGTACGTCAGTGGGAAAATAGCGGTGGCTTGCTAGCTTTTGTGCGGCTTCCCCGGGTCAGTGAAAACTTTCAAAAGAGAAATGAATGAACTTACCAGGTTGCCCGATCTCTTCACAAGCTCGGTCCTTTTTATTCCTGTCTCGGTACTGAAAGCAGCTGGTGTTGTACAGCTCCGAGTTGTTTGCTACCGCATTGATTAGCCTTCCCCTCCATTGAAGTATGAAAGGATTTGGCTGGATCTGCCCCTTTGACCTAGGTAACAGCCACGTCACCAGGCTCCTGATTGGTTGTCGCCGCGCGATTTGACGCTGGAGTTCAGATTTTTCCAACTCGAGCGGTAGACGCGAAACGCGCGTATGCACAAAATGCAACACAAAAACTCACGCGCGTGGTTTTATTCGCGAGTCAAACGCGCCAGACGCGCTACACTGACGCGCGTTTCACGCGTTTTGGCGTTTTCGCGACGCAAATCTGCTTCCGAATTTTCGCGGGACCCGCAATCGCGCGTCATCGCGCCTTTCCATTGACTTTACATGTAAACCTGACGCTCTATTTGCGTCCATCGCGTTCGGTGTGAACACACCGTTAGAGAGTCTGTTTACATCCCTTTCAAGTATGGAAAGAGGTGTGAAGGCACATGGAGAAATTTGTGAGCTTTACTGAGTGGTAGAGGTGATGGGGGAGCCGCAAGTGTTGACCGTCTGGGGAGGGGGCCCGGGTAGCTGGACGTTCCATTGTTTTCTGAAAGCACCAGGTGTGAATACATTGGATAGGTGTGAATAGTAGCTGAATTAGAGGGCTTCTGTAAATGGAACTGAATAAAAATGGCAAACAAAACACTCGCATGCTGCAGGTATACAGAGAACCATGCCATGAGATACATGTAAACACATAGTTGAAAGAAGTAAAGACTGCACCAAAGAGAAACTCACAAAATTATTGTAAAGAAAAAAACATTCAAATATCAAGTATAAGTTTTTCATTCCGAGCAAACAAACAGTTTTGAATGATAATGAAATCTAAAAGCAGCTTCAGAGCTGGGCTTGGCATTCTGAAGCAAGCTCATCATATCCAGGATAGTTTTTCACTGTGGACAATGTCACTGTGTCCGCTGTGTTGGATACATTCAGATTTCGTGTCTAATGTCGGTGCTTGTGATTACAGACGGTATTACATCTCTACCGATAAGAACTACCATTGACAATCAGCGGGAAGTATTAAGAGCATCGAAGTGCATCAGCAGAGTGTGTTCGTGTAACAGAACGTCGATTTTAGTTAACTAAAGGTAAAATAAGGTTCATTGAAGAGAGTTCATGGGTTTATTTAGGAAGTAAACATACGCAACACCAAGTGTCAGTGTTTTCACGTCTAAGCGTTTACGTGACTATGCGACTCAGTGGCTCACACAATAAGCTCAGTGATTCGAGTTAGCAGCTAACGAGGAAATGGTTGGCTGACCCTAGCTTAAAATCTGTTGGGCCGCACACGAGACCTGACAAGCAGTCCAAGAAGCTCTGAAGCATTGAACGCCGAGGTGACAAAGATTTATAAAAGTCAGTGTTCAAACGGGTACCGTCCACCTTCAGAATTCCCACAGTTTGTTCATGCAAGATGTTATTGAAGGCCCACTTTTAAGCAGCGCTAGTCTTGTGGTACGTGTGGAGCAGAGTGGCGCAGCGGAAGCGTGCTGGGCCCATAACCCAGAGGTCGATGGATCGAAACCATCCTCTGCTAAGCTCGTCTGTTTTCAGGACGTACTAAACAACTGTGCTCCGAAAGGCTTGCTTACAAGTCTGGGATAGGTTTCCAGGAAGAAGCCATTCACCTTCCAAAAATTGGACAAAACAGACTAAACCCAGAAGTTGCCTAACTAAGAAGCAAATCCTAGTGAATATAACCTGTTCGCCACATCTTCTTCAAAGCCCATTCACTTTGTTACCTCAACAGCGTGACATCACCTGTTTGCAACACAAGAACAACAATGGAGGCAACGGTGTACCTGCTGCTAAAGTGACGGTAAACGGTTGGACCACTGTGTTGCTTTGGGTGTACCCAAATGGCTGGCTGTGTTTGCCGGGAGACCAGTGACCAGGTACTGCCGCCTAACTGAAAACCAAACGTAGCCAGAAAGGATTAAGATTTGTCATTCTAGCCTTTCTATAGCAGTGATAACAAGTAGCCCCCTGCAACAATTTTGATGTCTTGTGTGGAAAGAAGATGGATTGGCTTTGCAGAGATTTTCAGAAGTTTTGGGCAGAGGGGCAGGTTTGTGGGACCTTGTGGGGCAATGGTAGCGCATCTGACTCCAGATCAGAAGCTTGCGTGTTCAAATCACATCAAGGTCAACCAAGAGTGACAGGACTGCAGCCTGTTTGAATTAATATGTGACTCAAAGTCTGTGCACATGCCACTGATCGACATCTCCCACCGTTTTTGTTTATAAAGCCTGGAGAGAAGAAGAGGGACTCTCCTTGGAGACAAGCACATTTTGTACATGAATGATTAGTATGTAAGTACAGTGGTGTGAACCGGTGATTGGAGAACTGTCAATCACTCAATGCTCCTGGGCACCGTTGCAACTTTTGTATATGAGCCCCTCCGACTAATTGCAACCTTATCTTAGCAGAAAAAGAAGCACCCGTAACGCATTTTCGCTGTGAGCAGGGTTTGAACCTGTGCGGGGAACCCCCCCATTGGATTTCAAATCCAACGCCTTAACCTCTCAGCCATCACAGCTCCTCCACTTCACCTGCACCTTTTGGCCTGTGGTGAGAGATGCCTGCTCCCTGCTCCAACAGCGCTGGTTCTTTTGGAGATCATCACATGCCAGAACACTCCCTAGTCAGAAGTCACTTCTCTGGTAAATACCATTAACAGTCGTTGAAGAGACCATTGTGTGTGAAGTGTAAGGTCGTTTAGTCAGGTAAGATTTCATTCAAGGCTGACAGCACTGGTCTCCTACCCCCATGAATAGCATTTTGGTGCAGACGGCACAAGGAGCCTCTCCAGAGCAGCTTGTGTTTGAGACAGGAGATCATCACGTACAAAAGCACTCCCTTCTGAGCAATCACTTTTTAGGTGTGTGTGAGAGGAAGGTCTTTTATTTTTAGACACTGTCCAAGGACTTTGTCTTTCTCTGACAAGCATCAGTAACAAATATGCATTGTTAAGAATTTGTCTAGCTGGCTTGCAAAGCTCATCAGAGCGTGAGCACTGAATGACAGACCCTATATTAGGCCTTTGATTGACTACTGCAAGCGCACTTCAAACCTCGATTTGTATTCTTTTCTCAAAGAGGAGAACCTTTCAAGTATAAAGAGAGATTCTACGTGTGCATGTTGACATGCATGGTCTGAAATGACATGCGTCTTTGGCACAACCTCTTTGCATTCACAAGTTGAACAACCTCCAGTTGCAGAAAAATTGCTTGTGTGGAAAGATGGTCTGGCTTCTCAGAGATTTTCAGAAGTTTTGAGCAGAGGGCCAGGTTTGTGGGACCTTGTGGCGCAATGGTAGCGCATCTGACTCCAGATCAGAAGGTTGCGTGTTCAAATCACGTCAAGGTCAGCCGAGAGTGAGGGGACTGCAGCCTGTGATTCCCTTCCAATATGAGGTTTTTAGTTGCTTGTGGCATACTCGTCCGTCTGTCCAGAAATTCAGGTCCATGACTCATGACGTGTCTCCAGTGAGTTGTTGATGGTGTCAGTGAACACTGTAGACAACTGATCAGCACAGTGCCTCAGGGTGGATGGAGGCACCGAATTTGGCCCAGCTGCTTTGCATGGGTCCTGTGTCTTAGAGAGTCTGTTTACATCCCTTTCAAGTATGGAAAGAGGTGTGAAGGCACATGGAGAAATTTGTGAGCTTTACTGAGTGGTAGAGGTGATGGGGGAGCCGCAAGTGTTGACCGTCTGGGGAGGGGGCCCGGGTAGCTGGACGTTCCATTGTTTTCTGAAAGCACCAGGTGTGAATACATTGGATAGGTGTGAATAGTAGCTGAATTAGAGGGCTTCTGTAAATGGAACTGAATAAAAATGGCAAACAAAACACTCGCATGCTGCAGGTATACAGAGAACCATGCCATGAGATACATGTAAACACATAGTTGAAAGAAGTAAAGACTGCACCAAAGAGAAACTCACAAAATTATTGTAAAGAAAAAAACATTCAAATATCAAGTATAAGTTTTTCATTCCGAGCAAACAAACAGTTTTGAATGATAATGAAATCTAAAAGCAGCTTCAGAGCTGGGCTTGGCATTCTGAAGCAAGCTCATCATATCCAGGATAGTTTTTCACTGTGGACAATGTCACTGTGTCCGCTGTGTTGGATACATTCAGATTTCGTGTCTAATGTCGGTGCTTGTGATTACAGACGGTATTACATCTCTACCGATAAGAACTACCATTGACAATCAGCGGGAAGTATTAAGAGCATCGAAGTGCTTCAGCAGAGTGTGTTCGTGTAACAGAACGTCGATTTTAGTTAACTAAAGGTAAAATAAGGTTCATTGAAGAGAGTTCATGGGTTTATTTAGGAAGTAAACATACGCAACACCAAGTGTCAGTGTTTTCACGTCTAAGCGTTTACGTGACTATGCGACTCAGTGGCTCACACAATAAGCTCAGTGATTCGAGTTAGCAGCTAACGAGGAAATGGTTGGCTGACCCTAGCTTAAAATCTGTTGGGCCGCACACGAGACCTGACAAGCAGTCCAAGAAGCTCTGAAGCATTGAACGCCGAGGTGACAAAGATTTATAAAAGTCAGTGTTCAAACGGGTACCGTCCACCTTCAGAATTCCCACAGTTTGTTCATGCAAGATGTTATTGAAGGCCCACTTTTAAGCAGCGCTAGTCTTGTGGTACGTGTGGAGCAGAGTGGCGCAGCGGAAGCGTGCTGGGCCCATAACCCAGAGGTCGATGGATCGAAACCATCCTCTGCTAAGCTCGTCTGTTTTCAGGACGTACTAAACAACTGTGCTCCGAAAGGCTTGCTTACAAGTCTGGGATAGGTTTCCAGGAAGAAGCCATTCACCTTCCAAAAATTGGACAAAACAGACTAAACCCAGAAGTTGCCTAACTAAGAAGCAAATCCTAGTGAATATAACCTGTTCGCCACATCTTCTTCAAAGCCCATTCACTTTGTTACCTCAACAGCGTGACATCACCTGTTTGCAACACAAGAACAACAATGGAGGCAACGGTGTACCTGCTGCTAAAGTGACGGTAAACGGTTGGACCACTGTGTTGCTTTGGGTGTACCCAAATGGCTGGCTGTGTTTGCCGGGAGACCAGTGACCAGGTACTGCCGCCTAACTGAAAACCAAACGTAGCCAGAAAGGATTAAGATTTGTCATTCTAGCCTTTCTATAGCAGTGATAACAAGTAGCCCCCTGCAACAATTTTGATGTCTTGTGTGGAAAGAAGATGGATTGGCTTTGCAGAGATTTTCAGAAGTTTTGGGCAGAGGGGCAGGTTTGTGGGACCTTGTGGGGCAATGGTAGCGCATCTGACTCCAGATCAGAAGCTTGCGTGTTCAAATCACATCAAGGTCAACCAAGAGTGACAGGACTGCAGCCTGTTTGAATTAATATGTGACTCAAAGTCTGTGCACATGCCACTGATCGACATCTCCCACCGTTTTTGTTTATAAAGCCTGGAGAGAAGAAGAGGGACTCTCCTTGGAGACAAGCACATTTTGTACATGAATGATTAGTATGTAAGTACAGTGGTGTGAACCGGTGATTGGAGAACTGTCAATCACTCAATGCTCCTGGGCACCGTTGCAACTTTTGTATATGAGCCCCTCCGACTAATTGCAACCTTATCTTAGCAGAAAAAGAAGCACCCGTAACGCATTTTCGCTGTGAGCAGGGTTTGAACCTGTGCGGGGAACCCCCCCATTGGATTTCAAATCCAACGCCTTAACCTCTCGGCCATCACAGCTCCTCCACTTCACCTGCACCTTTTGGCCTGTGGTGAGAGATGCCTGCTCCCTGCTCCAACAGCGCTGGTTCTTTTGGAGATCATCACATGCCAGAACACTCCCTAGTCAGAAGTCACTTCTCTGGTAAATACCATTAACAGTCGTTGAAGAGACCATTGTGTGTGAAGTGTAAGGTCGTTTAGTCAGGTAAGATTTCATTCAAGGCTGACAGCACTGGTCTCCTACCCCCATGAATAGCATTTTGGTGCAGACGGCACAAGGAGCCTCTCCAGAGCAGCTTGTGTTTGAGACAGGAGATCATCACGTACAAAAGCACTCCCTTCTGAGCAATCACTTTTTAGGTGTGTGTGAGAGGAAGGTCTTTTATTTTTAGACACTGTCCAAGGACTTTGTCTTTCTCTGACAAGCATCAGTAACAAATATGCATTGTTAAGAATTTGTCTAGCTGGCTTGCAAAGCTCATCAGAGCGTGAGCACTGAATGACAGACCCTATATTAGGCCTTTGATTGACTACTGCAAGCGCACTTCAAACCTCGATTTGTATTCTTTTCTCAAAGAGGAGAACCTTTCAAGTATAAAGAGAGATTCTACGTGTGCATGTTGACATGCATGGTCTGAAATGACATGCGTCTTTGGCACAACCTCTTTGCATTCACAAGTTGAACAACCTCCAGTTGCAGAAAAATTGCTTGTGTGGAAAGATGGTCTGGCTTCTCAGAGATTTTCAGAAGTTTTGAGCAGAGGGCCAGGTTTGTGGGACCTTGTGGCGCAATGGTAGCGCATCTGACTCCAGATCAGAAGGTTGCGTGTTCAAATCACGTCAAGGTCAGCCGAGAGTGAGGGGACTGCAGCCTGTGATTCCCTTCCAATATGAGGTTTTTAGTTGCTTGTGGCATACTCGTCCGTCTGTCCAGAAATTCAGGTCCATGACTCATGACGTGTCTCCAGTGAGTTGTTGATGGTGTCAGTGAACACTGTAGACAACTGATCAGCACAGTGCCTCAGGGTGGATGGAGGCACCGAATTTGGCCCAGCTGCTTTGCATGGGTCCTGTGTCTTAGAGAGTCTGTTTACATCCCTTTCAAGTATGGAAAGAGGTGTGAAGGCACATGGAGAAATTTGTGAGCTTTACTGAGTGGTAGAGGTGATGGGGGAGCCGCAAGTGTTGACCGTCTGGGGAGGGGGCCCGGGTAGCTGGACGTTCCATTGTTTTCTGAAAGCACCAGGTGTGAATACATTGGATAGGTGTGAATAGTAGCTGAATTAGAGGGCTTCTGTAAATGGAACTGAATAAAAATGGCAAACAAAACACTCGCATGCTGCAGGTATACAGAGAACCATGCCATGAGATACATGTAAACACATAGTTGAAAGAAGTAAAGACTGCACCAAAGAGAAACTCACAAAATTATTGTAAAGAAAAAAACATTCAAATATCAAGTATAAGTTTTTCATTCCGAGCAAACAAACAGTTTTGAATGATAATGAAATCTAAAAGCAGCTTCAGAGCTGGGCTTGGCATTCTGAAGCAAGCTCATCATATCCAGGATAGTTTTTCACTGTGGACAATGTCACTGTGTCCGCTGTGTTGGATACATTCAGATTTCGTGTCTAATGTCGGTGCTTGTGATTACAGACGGTATTACATCTCTACCGATAAGAACTACCATTGACAATCAGCGGGAAGTATTAAGAGCATCGAAGTGCATCAGCAGAGTGTGTTCGTGTAACAGAACGGCGATTTTAGTTAACTAAAGGTAAAATAAGGTTCATTGAAGAGAGTTCATGGGTTTATTTAGGAAGTAAACATACGCAACACCAAGTGTCAGTGTTTTCACGTCTAAGCGTTTACGTGACTATGCGACTCAGTGGCTCACACAATAAGCTCAGTGATTCGAGTTAGCAGCTAACGAGGAAATGGTTGGCTGACCCTAGCTTAAAATCTGTTGGGCCGCACACGAGACCTGACAAGCAGTCCAAGAAGCTCTGAAGCATTGAACGCCGAGGTGACAAAGATTTATAAAAGTCAGTGTTCAAACGGGTACCGTCCACCTTCAGAATTCCCACAGTTTGTTCATGCAAGATGTTATTGAAGGCCCACTTTTAAGCAGCGCTAGTCTTGTGGTACGTGTGGAGCAGAGTGGCGCAGCGGAAGCGTGCTGGGCCCATAACCCAGAGGTCGATGGATCGAAACCATCCTCTGCTAGGCTCGTCTGTTTTCAGGACGTACTAAACAACTGTCCTCCGAAAGGCTTGCTTACAAGTCTGGGATAGGTTTCCAGGAAGAAGCCATTCACCTTCCAAAAATTGGACAAAACAGACTAAACCCAGAAGTTGCCTAACTAAGAAGCAAATCCTAGTGAATATAACCTGTTCGCCACATCTTCTTCAAAGCCCATTCACTTTGTTACCTCAACAGCGTGACATCACCTGTTTGCAACACAAGAACAACAATGGAGGCAACGGTGTACCTGCTGCTAAAGTGACGGTAAACGGTTGGACCACTGTGTTGCTTTGGGTGTACCCAAATGGCTGGCTGTGTTTGCCGGGAGACCAGTGACCAGGTACTGCCGCCTAACTGAAAACCAAACGTAGCCAGAAAGGATTAAGATTTGTCATTCTAGCCTTTCTATAGCAGTGATAACAAGTAGCCCCCTGCAACAATTTTGATGTCTTGTGTGGAAAGAAGATGGATTGGCTTTGCAGAGATTTTCAGAAGTTTTGGGCAGAGGGGCAGGTTTGTGGGACCTTGTGGGGCAATGGTAGCGCATCTGACTCCAGATCAGAAGCTTGCGTGTTCAAATCACATCAAGGTCAACCAAGAGTGACAGGACTGCAGCCTGTTTGAATTAATATGTGACTCAAAGTCTGTGCACATGCCACTGATCGACATCTCCCACCGTTTTTGTTTATAAAGCCTGGAGAGAAGAAGAGGGACTCTCCTTGGAGACAAGCACATTTTGTACATGAATGATTAGTATGTAAGTACAGTGGTGTGAACCGGTGATTGGAGAACTGTCAATCACTCAATGCTCCTGGGCACCGTTGCAACTTTTGTATATGAGCCCCTCCGACTAATTGCAACCTTATCTTAGCAGAAAAAGAAGCACCCGTAACGCATTTTCGCTGTGAGCAGGGTTTGAACCTGCGCGGGGAACCCCCCATTGGATTTCAAATCCAACGCCTTAACCTCTCGGCCATCACAGCTCCTCCACTTCACCTGCACCTTTTGGCCTGTGGTGAGAGATGCCTGCTCCCTGCTCCAACAGCGCTGGTTCTTTTGGAGATCATCACATGCCAGAACACTCCCTACTCAGAAGTCACTTCTCTGGTAAATACCATTAACAGTCGTTGAAGAGACCATTGTGTGTGAAGTGTAAGGTCGTTTAGTCAGGTAAGATTTCATTCAAGGCTGACAGCACTGGTCTCCTACCCCCATGAATAGCATTTTGGTGCAGACGGCACAAGGAGCCTCTCCAGAGCAGCTTGTGTTTGAGACAGGAGATCATCACGTACAAAAGCACTCCCTTCTGAGCAATCACTTTTTAGGTGTGTGTGAGAGGAAGGTCTTTTATTTTTAGACACTGTCCAAGGACTTTGTCTTTCTCTGACAAGCATCAGTAACAAATATGCATTGTTAAGAATTTGTCTAGCTGGCTTGCAAAGCTCATCAGAGCGTGAGCACTGAATGACAGACACTA
Organism: Maylandia zebra; assembly: GCF_041146795.1. Classification (NCBI taxonomy): domain Eukaryota; kingdom Metazoa; phylum Chordata; class Actinopteri; order Cichliformes; family Cichlidae; genus Maylandia; species Maylandia zebra. The sequence continues at coordinate 19,324,269 of NC_135188.1, read as the reverse complement.
TATTAGGCCTTTGATTGACTACTGCAAGCGCACTTCAAACCTCGATTTGTATTCTTTTCTCAAAGAGGAGAACCTTTCAAGTATATATAGAGAGTCTACGTGTGCATGTTGACATGCATGGTCTGAAATGACATGCGTCTTTGGCACAACCTCTTTGCATTCACAAGTTGAACAACCTCCAGTTGCAGAAAAATTGCTTGTGTGGAAAGATGGTCTGGCTTCTCAGAGATTTTCAGAAGTTTTGAGCAGAGGGCCAGGTTTGTGGGACCTTGTGGCGCAATGGTAGCGCATCTGACTCCAGATCAGAAGGTTGCGTGTTCAAATCACGTCAAGGTCAGCCGAGAGTGAGGGGACTGCAGCCTGTGATTCCCTTCCAATATGAGGTTTTTAGTTGCTTGTGGCATACTCGTCCGTCTGTCCAGAAATTCAGGTCCATGACTCATGACGTGTCTCCAGTGAGTTGTTGATGGTGTCAGTGAACACTGTAGACAACTGATCAGCACAGTGCCTCAGGGTGGATGGAGGCACCGAATTTGGCCCAGCTGCTTTGCATGGGTCCTGTGTCTTAGAGAGTCTGTTTACATCCCTTTCAAGTATGGAAAGAGGTCTGAAGGCACATGGAGAAATTTGTGAGCTTTACTGAGTGGTAGAGGTGATGGGGGAGCCGCAAGTGTTGACCGTCTGGGGAGGGGGCCCGGGTAGCTGGACGTTCCATTGTTTTCTGAAAGCACCAGGTGTGAATACATTGGATAGGTGTGAATAGTAGCTGAATTAGAGGGCTTCTGTAAATGGAACTGAATAAAAATGGCAAACAAAACACTCGCATGCTGCAGGTATACAGAGAACCATGCCATGAGATACATGTAAACACATAGTTGAAAGAAGTAAAGACTGCACCAAAGAGAAACTCACAAAATTATTGTAAAGAAAAAAACATTCAAATATCAAGTATAAGTTTTTCATTCCGAGCAAACAAACAGTTTTGAATGATAATGAAATCTAAAAGCAGCTTCAGAGCTGGGCTTGGCATTCTGAAGCAAGCTCATCATATCCAGGATAGTTTTTCACTGTGGACAATGTCACTGTGTCCGCTGTGTTGGATACATTCAGATTTCGTGTCTAATGTCGGTGCTTGTGATTACAGACGGTATTACATCTCTACCGATAAGAACTACCATTGACAATCAGCGGGAAGTATTAAGAGCATCGAAGTGCATCAGCAGAGTGTGTTCGTATAACAGAACGGCGATTTTAGTTAACTAAAGGTAAAATAAGGTTCATTGAAGAGAGTTCATGGGTTTATTTAGGAAGTAAACATACGCAACACCAAGTGTCAGTGTTTTCACGTCTAAGCGTTTACGTGACTATGCGACTCAGTGGCTCACACAATAAGCTCAGTGATTCGAGTTAGCAGCTAACGAGGAAATGGTTGGCTGACCCTAGCTTAAAATCTGTTGGGCCGCACACGAGACCTGACAAGCAGTCCAAGAAGCTCTGAAGCATTGAACGCCGAGGTGACAAAGATTTATAAAAGTCAGTGTTCAAACGGGTACCGTCCACCTTCAGAATTCCCACAGTTTGTTCATGCAAGATGTTATTGAAGGCCCACTTTTAAGCAGCGCTAGTCTTGTGGTACGTGTGGAGCAGAGTGGCGCAGCGGAAGCGTGCTGGGCCCATAACCCAGAGGTCGATGGATCGAAACCATCCTCTGCTAGGCTCGTCTGTTTTCAGGACGTACTAAACAACTGTGCTCCGAAAGGCTTGCTTACAAGTCTGGGATAGGTTTCCAGGAAGAAGCCATTCACCTTCCAAAAATTGGACAAAACAGACTAAACCCAGAAGTTGCCTAACTAAGAAGCAAATCCTAGTGAATATAACCTGTTCGCCACATCTTCTTCAAAGCCCATTCACTTTGTTACCTCAACAGCGTGACATCACCTGTTTGCAACACAAGAACAACAATGGAGGCAACGGTGTACCTGCTGCTAAAGTGACGGTAAACGGTTGGACCACTGTGTTGCTTTGGGTGTACCCAAATGGCTGGCTGTGTTTGCCGGGAGACCAGTGACCAGGTACTGCCGCCTAACTGAAAACCAAACGTAGCCAGAAAGGATTAAGATTTGTCATTCTAGCCTTTCTATAGCAGTGATAACAAGTAGCCCCCTGCAACAATTTTGATGTCTTGTGTGGAAAGAAGATGGATTGGCTTTGCAGAGATTTTCAGAAGTTTTGGGCAGAGGGGCAGGTTTGTGGGACCTTGTGGGGCAATGGTAGCGCATCTGACTCCAGATCAGAAGCTTGCGTGTTCAAATCACATCAAGGTCAACCAAGAGTGACAGGACTGCAGCCTGTTTGAATTAATATGTGACTCAAAGTCTGTGCACATGCCACTGATCGACATCTCCCACCGTTTTTGTTTATAAAGCCTGGAGAGAAGAAGAGGGACTCTCCTTGGAGACAAGCACATTTTGTACATGAATGATTAGTATGTAAGTACAGTGGTGTGAACCGGTGATTGGAGAACTGTCAATCACTCAATGCTCCTGGGCACCGTTGCAACTTTTGTATATGAGCCCCTCCGACTAATTGCAACCTTATCTTAGCAGAAAAAGAAGCACCCGTAACGCATTTTCGCTGTGAGCAGGGTTTGAACCTGCGCGGGGAACCCCCCATTGGATTTCAAATCCAACGCCTTAACCTCTCGGCCATCACAGCTCCTCCACTTCACCTGCACCTTTTGGCCTGTGGTGAGAGATGCCTGCTCCCTGCTCCAACAGCGCTGGTTCTTTTGGAGATCATCACATGCCAGAACACTCCCTACTCAGAAGTCACTTCTCTGGTAAATACCATTAACAGTCGTTGAAGAGACCATTGTGTGTGAAGTGTAAGGTCGTTTAGTCAGGTAAGATTTCATTCAAGGCTGACAGCACTGGTCTCCTACCCCCATGAATAGCATTTTGGTGCAGACGGCACAAGGAGCCTCTCCAGAGCAGCTTGTGTTTGAGACAGGAGATCATCACGTACAAAAGCACTCCCTTCTGAGCAATCACTTTTTAGGTGTGTGTGAGAGGAAGGTCTTTTATTTTTAGACACTGTCCAAGGACTTTGTCTTTCTCTGACAAGCATCAGTAACAAATATGCATTGTTAAGAATTTGTCTAGCTGGCTTGCAAAGCTCATCAGAGCGTGAGCACTGAATGACAGACACTATATTAGGCCTTTGATTGACTACTGCAAGCGCACTTCAAACCTCGATTTGTATTCTTTTCTCAAAGAGGAGAACCTTTCAAGTATAAAGAGAGATTCTACGTGTGCATGTTGACATGCATGGTCTGAAATGACATGCGTCTTTGGCACAACCTCTTTGCATTCACAAGTTGAACAACCTCCAGTTGCAGAAAAATTGCTTGTGTGGAAAGATGGTCTGGCTTCTCAGAGATTTTCAGAAGTTTTGAGCAGAGGGCCAGGTTTGTGGGACCTTGTGGCGCAATGGTAGCGCATCTGACTCCAGATCAGAAGGTTGCGTGTTCAAATCACGTCAAGGTCAGCCGAGAGTGAGGGGACTGCAGCCTGTGATTCCCTTCCAATAGGAGGTTTTTAGTTGCTTGTGGCATACTCGTCCGTCTGTCCAGAAATTCAGGTCCATGACTCATGACGTGTCTCCAGTGAGTTGTTGATGGTGTCAGTGAACACTGTAGACAACTGATCAGCACAGTGCCTCAGGGTGGATGGAGGCACCGAATTTGGCCCAGCTGCTTTGCATGGGTCCTGTGTCTTAGAGAGTCTGTTTACATCCCTTTCAAGTATGGAAAGAGGTGTGAAGGCACATGGAGAAATTTGTGAGCTTTACTGAGTGGTAGAGGTGATGGGGGAGCCGCAAGTGTTGACCGTCTGGGGAGGGGGCCCGGGTAGCTGGACGTTCCATTGTTTTCTGAAAGCACCAGGTGTGAATACATTGGATAGGTGTGAATAGTAGCTGAATTAGAGGGCTTCTGTAAATGGAACTGAATAAAAATGGCAAACAAAACACTCGCATGCTGCAGGTATACAGAGAACCATGCCATGAGATACATGTAAACACATAGTTGAAAGAAGTAAAGACTGCACCAAAGAGAAACTCACAAAATTATTGTAAAGAAAAAAACATTCAAATATCAAGTATAAGTTTTTCATTCCGAGCAAACAAACAGTTTTGAATGATAATGAAATCTAAAAGCAGCTTCAGAGCTGGGCTTGGCATTCTGAAGCAAGCTCATCATATCCAGGATAGTTTTTCACTGTGGACAATGTCACTGTGTCCGCTGTGTTGGATACATTCAGATTTCGTGTCTAATGTCGGTGCTTGTGATTACAGACGGTATTACATCTCTACCGATAAGAACTACCATTGACAATCAGCGGGAAGTATTAAGAGCATCGAAGTGCATCAGCAGAGTGTGTTCGTGTAACAGAACGGCGATTTTAGTTAACTAAAGGTAAAATAAGGTTCATTGAAGAGAGTTCATGGGTTTATTTAGGAAGTAAACATACGCAACACCAAGTGTCAGTGTTTTCACGTCTAAGCGTTTACGTGACTATGCGACTCAGTGGCTCACACAATAAGCTCAGTGATTCGAGTTAGCAGCTAACGAGGAAATGGTTGGCTGACCCTAGCTTAAAATCTGTTGGGCCGCACACGAGACCTGACAAGCAGTCCAAGAAGCTCTGAAGCATTGAACGCCGAGGTGACAAAGATTTATAAAAGTCAGTGTTCAAACGGGTACCGTCCACCTTCAGAATTCCCACAGTTTGTTCATGCAAGATGTTATTGAAGGCCCACTTTTAAGCAGCGCTAGTCTTGTGGTACGTGTGGAGCAGAGTGGCGCAGCGGAAGCGTGCTGGGCCCATAACCCAGAGGTCGATGGATCGAAACCATCCTCTGCTAGGCTCGTCTGTTTTCAGGACGTACTAAACAACTGTTCTCCGAAAGGCTTGCTTACAAGTCTGGGATAGGTTTCCAGGAAGAAGCCATTCACCTTCCAAAAATTGGACAAAACAGACTAAACCCAGAAGTTGCCTAACTAAGAAGCAAATCCTAGTGAATATAACCTGTTCGCCACATCTTCTTCAAAGCCCATTCACTTTGTTACCTCAACAGCGTGACATCACCTGTTTGCAACACAAGAACAACAATGGAGGCAACGGTGTACCTGCTGCTAAAGTGACGGTAAACGGTTGGACCACTGTGTTGCTTTGGGTGTACCCAAATGGCTGGCTGTGTTTGCCGGGAGACCAGTGACCAGGTACTGCCGCCTAACTGAAAACCAAACGTAGCCAGAAAGGATTAAGATTTGTCATTCTAGCCTTTCTATAGCAGTGATAACAAGTAGCCCCCTGCAACAATTTTGATGTCTTGTGTGGAAAGAAGATGGATTGGCTTTGCAGAGATTTTCAGAAGTTTTGGGCAGAGGGGCAGGTTTGTGGGACCTTGTGGGGCAATGGTAGCGCATCTGACTCCAGATCAGAAGCTTGCGTGTTCAAATCACATCAAGGTCAACCAAGAGTGACAGGACTGCAGCCTGTTTGAATTAATATGTGACTCAAAGTCTGTGCACATGCCACTGATCGACATCTCCCACCGTTTTTGTTTATAAAGCCTGGAGAGAAGAAGAGGGACTCTCCTTGGAGACAAGCACATTTTGTACATGAATGATTAGTATGTAAGTACAGTGGTGTGAACCGGTGATTGGAGAACTGTCAATCACTCAATGCTCCTGGGCACCGTTGCAACTTTTGTATATGAGCCCCTCCGACTAATTGCAACCTTATCTTAGCAGAAAAAGAAGCACCCGTAACGCATTTTCGCTGTGAGCAGGGTTTGAACCTGCGCGGGGAACCCCCCATTGGATTTCAAATCCAACGCCTTAACCTCTCGGCCATCACAGCTCCTCCACTTCACCTGCACCTTTTGGCCTGTGGTGAGAGATGCCTGCTCCCTGCTCCAACAGCGCTGGTTCTTTTGGAGATCATCACATGCCAGAACACTCCCTACTCAGAAGTCACTTCTCTGGTAAATACCATTAACAGTCGTTGAAGAGACCATTGTGTGTGAAGTGTAAGGTCGTTTAGTCAGGTAAGATTTCATTCAAGGCTGACAGCACTGGTCTCCTACCCCCATGAATAGCATTTTGGTGCAGACGGCACAAGGAGCCTCTCCAGAGCAGCTTGTGTTTGAGACAGGAGATCATCACGTACAAAAGCACTCCCTTCTGAGCAATCACTTTTTAGGTGTGTGTGAGAGGAAGGTCTTTTATTTTTAGACACTGTCCAAGGACTTTGTCTTTCTCTGACAAGCATCAGTAACAAATATGCATTGTTAAGAATTTGTCTAGCTGGCTTGCAAAGCTCATCAGAGCGTGAGCACTGAATGACAGACACTATATTAGGCCTTTGATTGACTACTGCAAGCGCACTTCAAACCTCGATTTGTATTCTTTTCTCAAAGAGGAGAACCTTTCAAGTATAAAGAGAGATTCTACGTGTGCATGTTGACATGCATGGTCTGAAATGACATGCGTCTTTGGCACAACCTCTTTGCATTCACAAGTTGAACAACCTCCAGTTGCAGAAAAATTGCTTGTGTGGAAAGATGGTCTGGCTTCTCAGAGATTTTCAGAAGTTTTGAGCAGAGGGGCAGGTTTGTGGGACCTTGTGGCGCAATGGTAGCGCATCTGACTCCAGATCAGAAGGTTGCGTGTTCAAATCACGTCAAGGTCAGCCGAGAGTGAGGGGACTGCAGCCTGTGATTCCCTTCCAATAGGAGGTTTTTAGTTGCTTGTGGCATACTCGTCCGTCTGTCCAGAAATTCAGGTCCATGACTCATGACGTGTCTCCAGTGAGTTGTTGATGGTGTCAGTGAACACTGTAGACAACTGATCAGCACAGTGCCTCAGGGTGGATGGAGGCACCGAATTTGGCCCAGCTGCTTTGCATGGGTCCTGTGTCTTAGAGAGTCTGTTTACATCCCTTTCAAGTATGGAAAGAGGTGTGAAGGCACATGGAGAAATTTGTGAGCTTTACTGAGTGGTAGAGGTGATGGGGGAGCCGCAAGTGTTGACCGTCTGGGGAGGGGGCCCGGGTAGCTGGACGTTCCATTGTTTTCTGAAAGCACCAGGTGTGAATACATTGGATAGGTGTGAATAGTAGCTGAATTAGAGGGCTTCTGTAAATGGAACTGAATAAAAATGGCAAACAAAACACTCGCATGCTGCAGGTATACAGAGAACCATGCCATGAGATACATGTAAACACATAGTTGAAAGAAGTAAAGACTGCACCAAAGAGAAACTCACAAAATTATTGTAAAGAAAAAAACATTCAAATATCAAGTATAAGTTTTTCATTCCGAGCAAACAAACAGTTTTGAATGATAATGAAATCTAAAAGCAGCTTCAGAGCTGGGCTTGGCATTCTGAAGCAAGCTCATCATATCCAGGATAGTTTTTCACTGTGGACAATGTCACTGTGTCCGCTGTGTTGGATACATTCAGATTTCGTGTCTAATGTCGGTGCTTGTGATTACAGACGGTATTACATCTCTACCGATAAGAACTACCATTGACAATCAGCGGGAAGTATTAAGAGCATCGAAGTGCATCAGCAGAGTGTGTTCGTATAACAGAACGGCGATTTTAGTTAACTAAAGGTAAAATAAGGTTCATTGAAGAGAGTTCATGGGTTTATTTAGGAAGTAAACATACGCAACACCAAGTGTCAGTGTTTTCACGTCTAAGCGTTTACGTGACTATGCGACTCAGTGGCTCACACAATAAGCTCAGTGATTCGAGTTAGCAGCTAACGAGGAAATGGTTGGCTGACCCTAGCTTAAAATCTGTTGGGCCGCACACGAGACCTGACAAGCAGTCCAAGAAGCTCTGAAGCATTGAACGCCGAGGTGACAAAGATTTATAAAAGTCAGTGTTCAAACGGGTACCGTCCACCTTCAGAATTCCCACAGTTTGTTCATGCAAGATGTTATTGAAGGCCCACTTTTAAGCAGCGCTAGTCTTGTGGTACGTGTGGAGCAGAGTGGCGCAGCGGAAGCGTGCTGGGCCCATAACCCAGAAGTCGATGGATCGAAACCATCCTCTGCTAGGCTCGTCTGTTTTCAGGACGTACTAAACAACTGTGCTCCGAAAGGCTTGCTTACAAGTCTGGGATAGGTTTCCAGGAAGAAGCCATTCACCTTCCAAAAATTGGACAAAACAGACTAAACCCAGAAGTTGCCTAACTAAGAAGCAAATCCTAGTGAATATAACCTGTTCGCCACATCTTCTTCAAAGCCCATTCACTTTGTTACCTCAACAGCGTGACATCACCTGTTTGCAACACAAGAACAACAATGGAGGCAACGGTGTACCAGGGGCCCGTTCTTCGTACCTCGCTAAGTAGGTTAGCCGGATTAGATTGTTGACGATTTCGCGTGATCCTGGATCAGTCGGTTCCCCGAAGCTCATCCGGGACTTGCTGTCATAGCAACAGAGCCGTAAGCGTAAACCTGCTCGGGAGCAGGTTTACTTTATGTAAACAGGATTAGATCGCGGCCACGCAGGTATGTCCGCTTCATTTATACGAAAGCAACAGCGATATTTTTCCACTGTTTCACCATAAATAAATATTATCAATGTAACTAAAGATAATGCAGCACTTGATCCTTTTATTGATGTCACACAGATACATACAGGTCATTTCCTAAAAAAGGGAAATGAACTATTAACATTCTATTACATGTATGTGATTATTACAGATGTAATTCATATTTCAGAGTAGTAATTGTAAATTACTTCGTGTAATCAAGATGAGAGACCACGGCTATAAAAGCGAAGGTGGATTTGGGAAGCCTGTCGCAGCCATGTCCTGTCCGTATACGCGACCAACCCATTGCGGAAGGTGCAAGATTGATAAGGAGAGTCCTCAGAATTCAGCGTATATTGCGGGATAGACAGGATCCTTTAGCTCAGCGCGACAGTGTGCTCATAGAGAGATATCGATATTCCCGTGAGGGTATTATTTACTTAACCAACTTGTTGACGAGGGGGTGCAGGACCACCACCTGTCTTTTTTTCCTCTGCCCTTTTCTTGGTTGCTGTTATGAACAAACTAACAGAGTATTACAGGCCAGTATTACCTTGCCAAGAGACGCAAAGCAATCTAAGAGATAAATATTACCATTCTGTAGAATACTCCTGTATTCCACTTTTACTTGTTCCCATGTTCTTGTGGGTCCTGTTGTGGCTCTAATGTGAAAGGGGATATAATATAACATATTATAATATAATATAATGCCATATGATATTGGACAATATAGTGTCATATGATAGATCTACCCTACCGCCTACTGGTGTTGGCCAGAGGGGCCGATGGCGCGATATGGCAGCCTGGCTACAACCGTAGCTGCCTCCACTAGTGTGTGAATGTGGGAGTGAATGAATAGTGGTATCGTAAAGCGCTTTGGGTGCCTTGGAAAGCGCTATATAAATCCAATCCATTATTATTATTATTATTAAATTACCTACGAGTTTGATTTGTCAGCAACTTTCTGCCAGCCCTCTCTCCTTGCTTTTGCAGCCTTTGCAGTGTTCTCTTGCGTTTTAATTAAACTCTGAAACTCCTGAAATCCCTCACTCATGAGTTCTTGCTCTGCTGCCGGAAAATACCGAGCACGCCCCTTCGACATTTTCGCCGACCAATCAGCGGGTTGCCGATCAATGTTTCTACTATCGATGCGTAGCCCCTTTTACGACACCCAGTGATGTCACATTCCTGCGTCCAGCTGTAGTAATCGTCAACAGCAGGTGTGTTCGGGGAACCGGATTAGCGAGCTCACGGTTAGCGCGATGATTTGATCTTGGATGTGTCATTTGATCTTGGATGTAGTAAGCGACGTACGAAGAACGGGCCCCTGCTGCTAAAGTGACGGTAAACGGTTGGACCACTGTGTTGCTTTGGGTGTACCCAAATGGCTGGCTGTGTTTGCCGGGAGACCAGTGACCAGGTACTGCCGCCTAACTGAAAACCAAACGTAGCCAGAAAGGATTAAGATTTGTCATTCTAGCCTTTCTATAGCAGTGATAACAAGTAGCCCCCTGCAACAATTTTGATGTCTTGTGTGGAAAGAAGATGGATTGGCTTTGCAGAGATTTTCAGAAGTTTTGGGCAGAGGGGCAGGTTTGTGGGACCTTGTGGGGCAATGGTAGCGCATCTGACTCCAGATCAGAAGCTTGCGTGTTCAAATCACATCAAGGTCAACCAAGAGTGACAGGACTGCAGCCTGTTTGAATTAATATGTGACTCAAAGTCTGTGCACATGCCACTGATCGACATCTCCCACCGTTTTTGTTTATAAAGCCTGGAGAGAAGAAGAGGGACTCTCCTTGGAGACAAGCACATTTTGTACATGAATGATTAGTATGTAAGTACAGTGGTGTGAACCGGTGATTGGAGAACTGTCAATCACTCAATGCTCCTGGGCACCGTTGCAACTTTTGTATATGAGCCCCTCCGACTAATTGCAACCTTATCTTAGCAGAAAAAGAAGCACCCGTAACGCATTTTCGCTGTGAGCAGGGTTTGAACCTGCGCGGGGAACACCCCATTGGATTTCAAATCCAACGCCTTAACCTCTCGGCCATCACAGCTCCTCCACTTCACCTGCACCTTTTGGCCTGTGGTGAGAGATGCCTGCTCCCTGCTCCAACAGCGCTGGTTCTTTTGGAGATCATCACATGCCAGAACACTCCCTACTCAGAAGTCACTTCTCTGGTAAATACCATTAACAGTCGTTGAAGAGACCATTGTGTGTGAAGTGTAAGGTCGTTTAGTCAGGTAAGATTTCATTCAAGGCTGACAGCACTGGTCTCCTACCCCCATGAATAGCATTTTGGTGCAGACGGCACAAGGAGCCTCTCCAGAGCAGCTTGTGTTTGAGACAGGAGATCATCACGTACAAAAGCACTCCCTTCTGAGCAATCACTTTTTAGGTGTGTGTGAGAGGAAGGTCTTTTATTTTTAGACACTGTCCAAGGACTTTGTCTTTCTCTGACAAGCATCAGTAACAAATATGCATTGTTAAGAATTTGTCTAGCTGGCTTGCAAAGCTCATCAGAGCGTGAGCACTGAATGACAGACACTATATTAGGCCTTTGATTGACTACTGCAAGCGCACTTCAAACCTCGATTTGTATTCTTTTCTCAAAGAGGAGAACCTTTCAAGTATAAAGAGAGATTCTACGTGTGCATGTTGACATGCATGGTCTGAAATGACATGCGTCTTTGGCACAACCTCTTTGCATTCACAAGTTGAACAACCTCCAGTTGCAGAAAAATTGCTTGTGTGGAAAGATGGTCTGGCTTCTCAGAGATTTTCAGAAGTTTTGAGCAGAGGGCCAGGCTTGTGGGACCTTGTGGCGCAATGGTAGCGCATCTGACTCCAGATCAGAAGGTTGCGTGTTCAAATCACGTCAAGGTCAGCCGAGAGTGAGGGGACTGCAGCCTGTGATTCCCTTCCAATAGGAGGTTTTTAGTTGCTTGTGGCATACTCGTCCGTCTGTCCAGAAATTCAGGTCCATGACTCATGACGTGTCTCCAGTGAGTTGTTGATGGTGTCAGTGAACACTGTAGACAACTGATCAGCACAGTGCCTCAGGGTGGATGGAGGCACCGAATTTGGCCCAGCTGCTTTGCATGGGTCCTATGTCTTAGAGAGTCTGTTTACATCCCTTTCAAGTATGGAAAGAGGTGTGAAGGCACATGGAGAAATTTGTGAGCTTTACTGAGTGGTAGAGGTGATGGGGGAGCCGCAAGTGTTGACCGTCTGGGGAGGGGGCCCGGGTAGCTGGACGTTCCATTGTTTTCTGAAAGCACCAGGTGTGAATACATTGGATAGGTGTGAATAGTAGCTGAATTAGAGGGCTTCTGTAAATGGAACTGAATAAAAATGGCAAACAAAACACTCGCATGCTGCAGGTATACAGAGAACCATGCCATGAGATACATGTAAACACATAGTTGAAAGAAGTAAAGACTGCACCAAAGAGAAACTCACAAAATTATTGTAAAGAAAAAAACATTCAAATATCAAGTATAAGTTTTTCATTCCGAGCAAACAAACAGTTTTGAATGATAATGAAATCTAAAAGCAGCTTCAGAGCTGGGCTTGGCATTCTGAAGCAAGCTCATCATATCCAGGATAGTTTTTCACTGTGGACAATGTCACTGTGTCCGCTGTGTTGGATACATTCAGATTTCGTGTCTAATGTCGGTGCTTGTGATTAGAGACGGTATTACATCTCTACCGATAAGAACTACCATTGACAATCAGCGGGAAGTATTAAGAGCATCGAAGTGCATCAGCAGAGTGTGTTCGTGTAACAGAACGGCGATTTTAGTTAACTAAAGGTAAAATAAGGTTCATTGAAGAGAGTTCATGGGTTTATTTAGGAAGTAAACATACGCAACACCAAGTGTCAGTGTTTTCACGTCTAAGCGTTTACGTGACTATGCGACTCAGTGGCTCACACAATAAGCTCAGTGATTCGAGTTAGCAGCTAACGAGGAAATGGTTGGCTGACCCTAGCTTAAAATCTGTTGGGCCGCACACGAGACCTGACAAGCAGTCCAAGAAGCTCTGAAGCATTGAACGCCGAGGTGACAAAGATTTATAAAAGTCAGTGTTCAAACGGGTACCGTCCACCTTCAGAATTCCCACAGTTTGTTCATGCAAGATGTTATTGAAGGCCCACTTTTAAGCAGCGCTAGTCTTGTGGTACGTGTGGAGCAGAGTGGCGCAGCGGAAGCGTGCTGGGCCCATAACCCAGAGGTCGATGGATCGAAACCATCCTCTGCTAGGCTCGTCTGTTTTCAGGACGTACTAAACAACTGTGCTCCGAAAGGCTTGCTTACAAGTCTGGGATAGGTTTCCAGGAAGAAGCCATTCACCTTCCAAAAATTGGACAAAACAGACTAAACGCAGAAGTTGCCTAACTAAGAAGCAAATCCTAGTGAATATAACCTGTTTGCCACATCTTCTTCAAAGCCCATTCACTTTGTTACCTCAACAGCGTGACATCACCTGTTTGCAACACAAGAACAACAATGGAGGCTGGGCTTGGCATTCTGAAGCAAGCTCATCATATCCAGGATAGTTTTTCACTGTGGACAATGTCACTGTGTCCGCTGTGTTGGATACATTCAGATTTCGTGTCTAATGTCGGTGCTTGTGATTACAGACGGTATTACATCTCTACCGATAAGAACTACCATTGACAATCAGCGGGAAGTATTAAGAGCATCGAAGTGCATCAGCAGAGTGTGTTCGTGTAACAGAACGTCGATTTTAGTTAACTAAAGGTAAAATAAGGTTCATTGAAGAGAGTTCATGGGTTTATTTAGGAAGTAAACATACGCAACACCAAGTGTCAGTGTTTTCACGTCTAAGCGTTTACGTGACTATGCGACTCAGTGGCTCACACAATAAGCTCAGTGATTCGAGTTAGCAGCTAACGAGGAAAAGGTTGGCTGACCCTAGCTTAAAATCTGTTGGGCCGCACACGAGACCTGACAAGCAGTCCAAGAAGCTCTGAAGCATTGAACAGCGTGACATCACCTGTTTGCAACACAAGAACAACAATGGAGGCAACGGTGTACCTGCTGCTAAAGTGACGGTAAACGGTTGGACCACTGTGTTGCTTTGGGTGTACCCAAATGGCTGGCTGTGTTTGCCGGGAGACCAGTGACCAGGTACTGCCGCCTAACTGAAAACCAAACGTAGCCAGAAAGGATTAAGATTTGTCATTCTAGCCTTTCTATAGCAGTGATAACAAGTAGCCCCCTGCAACAATTTTGATGTCTTGTGTGGAAAGAAGATGGATTGGCTTTGCAGAGATTTTCAGAAGTTTTGGGCAGAGGGGCAGGTTTGTGGGACCTTGTGGGGCAATGGTAGCGCATCTGACTCCAGATCAGAAGCTTGCGTGTTCAAATCACATCAAGGTCAACCAAGAGTGACAGGACTGCAGCCTGTTTGAATTAATATGTGACTCAAAGTCTGTGCACATGCCACTGATCGACATCTCCCACCGTTTTTGTTTATAAAGCCTGGAGAGAAGAAGAGGGACTCTCCTTGGAGACAAGCACATTTTGTACATGAATGATTAGTATGTAAGTACAGTGGTGTGAACCGGTGATTGGAGAACTGTCAATCACTCAATGCTCCTGGGCACCGTTGCAACTTTTGTATATGAGCCCCTCCGACTAATTGCAACCTTATCTTAGCAGAAAAAGAAGCACCCGTAACGCATTTTCACTGTGAGCAGGGTTTGAACCTGCGCGGGGAACCCCCCATTGGATTTCAAATCCAACGCCTTAACCTCTCGGCCATCACAGCTCCTCCACTTCACCTGCACCTTTTGGCCTGTGGTGAGAGATGCCTGCTCCCTGCTCCAACAGCGCTGGTTCTTTTGGAGATCATCACATGCCAGAACACTCCCTACTCAGAAGTCACTTCTCTGGTAAATACCATTAACAGTCGTTGAAGAGACCATTGTGTGTGAAGTGTAAGGTCGTTTAGTCAGGTAAGATTTCATTCAAGGCTGACAGCACTGGTCTCCTACCCCCATGAATAGCATTTTGGTGCAGACGGCACAAGGAGCCTCTCCAGAGCAGCTTGTGTTTGAGACAGGAGATCATCACGTACAAAAGCACTCCCTTCTGAGCAATCACTTTTTAGGTGTGTGTGAGAGGAAGGTCTTTTATTTTTAGACACTGTCCAAGGACTTTGTCTTTCTCTGACAAGCATCAGTAACAAATATGCATTGTTAAGAATTTGTCTAGCTGGCTTGCAAAGCTCATCAGAGCGTGAGCACTGAATGACAGACACTATATTAGGCCTTTGATTGACTACTGCAAGCGCACTTCAAACCTCGATTTGTATTCTTTTCTCAAAGAGGAGAACCTTTCAAGTATAAAGAGAGATTCTACGTGTGCATGTTGACATGCATGGTCTGAAATGACATGCGTCTTTGGCACAACCTCTTTGCATTCACAAGTTGAACAACCTCCAGTTGCAGAAAAATTGCTTGTGTGGAAAGATGGTCTGGCTTCTCAGAGATTTTCAGAAGTTTTGAGCAGAGGGCCAGGTTTGTGGGACCTTGTGGCGCAATGGTAGCGCATCTGACTCCAGATCAGAAGGTTGCGTGTTCAAATCACGTCAAGGTCAGCCGAGAGTGAGGGGACTGCAGCCTGTGATTCCCTTCCAATATGAGGTTTTTAGTTGCTTGTGGCATACTCGTCCGTCTGTCCAGAAATTCAGGTCCATGACTCATGACGTGTCTCCAGTGAGTTGTTGATGGTGTCAGTGAACACTGTAGACAACTGATCAGCACAGTGCCTCAGGGTGGATGGAGGCACCGAATTTGGCCCAGCTGCTTTGCATGGGTCCTGTGTCTTAGAGAGTCTGTTTACATCCCTTTCAAGTATGGAAAGAGGTGTGAAGGCACATGGAGAAATTTGTGAGCTTTACTGAGTGGTAGAGGTGATGGGGGAGCCGCAAGTGTTGACCGTCTGGGGAGGGGGCCCGGGTAGCTGGACGTTCCATTGTTTTCTGAAAGCACCAGGTGTGAATACATTGGATAGGTGTGAATAGTAGCTGAATTAGAGGGCTTCTGTAAATGGAACTGAATAAAAATGGCAAACAAAACACTCGCATGCTGCAGGTATACAGAGAACCATGCCATGAGATACATGTAAACACATAGTTGAAAGAAGTAAAGACTGCACCAAAGAGAAACTCACAAAATTATTGTAAAGAAAAAAACATTCAAATATCAAGTATAAGTTTTTCATTCCGAGCAAACAAACAGTTTTGAATGATAATGAAATCTAAAAGCAGCTTCAGAGTCAGTGTTCAAACGGGTACCGTCCACCTTCAGAATTCCCACAGTTTGTTCATGCAAGATGTTATTGAAGGCCCACTTTTAAGCAGCGCTAGTCTTGTGGTACGTGTGGAGCAGAGTGGCGCAGCGGAAGCGTGCTGGGCCCATAACCCAGAGGTCGATGGATCGAAACCATCCTCTGCTATGCTCGTCTGTTTTCAGGACGTACTAAACAACTGTGCTCCGAAAGGCTTGCTTACAAGTCTGGGATAGGTTTCCAGGAAGAAGCCATTCACCTTCCAAAAATTGGACAAAACAGACTAAACCCAGAAGTTGCCTAACTAAGAAGCAAATCCTAGTGAATATAACCTGTTTGCCACATCTTCTTCAAAGCCCATTCACTTTGTTACCTCAACAGCGTGACATCACCTGTTTGCAACACAAGAACAACAATGGAGGCTGGGCTTGGCATTCTGAAGCAAGCTCATCATATCCAGGATAGTTTTTCACTGTGGACAATGTCACTGTGTCCGCTGTGTTGGATACATTCAGATTTCGTGTCTAATGTCGGTGCTTGTGATTACAGACGGTATTACATCTCTACCGATAAGAACTACCATTGACAATCAGCGGGAAGTATTAAGAGCATCGAAGTGCATCAGCAGAGTGTGTTCGTGTAACAGAACGGCGATTTTAGTTAACTAAAGGTAAAATAAGGTTCATTGAAGAGAGTTCATGGGTTTATTTAGGAAGTAAACATACGCAACACCAAGTGTCAGTGTTTTCACGTCTAAGCGTTTACGTGACTATGCGACTCAGTGGCTCACACAATAAGCTCAGTGATTCGAGTTAGCAGCTAACGAGGAAATGGTTGGCTGACCCTAGCTTAAAATCTGTTGGGCCGCACACGAGACCTGACAAGCAGTCCAAGAAGCTCTGAAGCATTGAACGCCGAGGTGACAAAGATTTATAAAAGTCAGTGTTCAAACGGGTACCGTCCACCTTCAGAATTCCCACAGTTTGTTCATGCAAGATGTTATTGAAGGCCCACTTTTAAGCAGCGCTAGTCTTGTGGTACGTGTGGAGCAGAGTGGCGCAGCGGAAGCGTGCTGGGCCCATAACCCAGAGGTCGATGGATCGAAACCATCCTCTGCTAGGCTCGTCTGTTTTCAGGACGTACTAAACAACTGTGCTCCGAAAGGCTTGCTTACAAGTCTGGGATAGGTTTCCAGGAAGAAGCCATTCACCTTCCAAAAATTGGACAAAACAGACTAAACCCAGAAGTTGCCTAACTAAGAAGCAAATCCTAGTGAATATAACCTGTTTGCCACATCTTCTTCAAAGCCCATTCACTTTGTTACCTCAACAGCGTGACATCACCTGTTTGCAACACAAGAACAACAATGGAGGCAACGGTGTACCTGCTGCTAAAGTGACGGTAAACGGTTGGACCACTGTGTTGCTTTGGGTGTACCCAAATGGCTGGCTGTGTTTGCCGGGAGACCAGTGACCAGGTACTGCCGCCTAACTGAAAACCAAACGTAGCCAGAAAGGATTAAGATTTGTCATTCTAGCCTTTCTATAGCAGTGATAACAAGTAGCCCCCTGCAACAATTTTGATGTCTTGTGTGGAAAGAAGATGGATTGGCTTTGCAGAGATTTTCAGAAGTTTTGGGCAGAGGGGCAGGTTTGTGGGACCTTGTGGGGCAATGGTAGCGCATCTGACTCCAGATCAGAAGCTTGCGTGTTCAAATCACATCAAGGTCAACCAAGAGTGACAGGACTGCAGCCTGTTTGAATTAATATGTGACTCAAAGTCTGTGCACATGCCACTGATCGACATCTCCCACCGTTTTTGTTTATAAAGCCTGGAGAGAAGAAGAGGGACTCTCCTTGGAGACAAGCACATTTTGTACATGAATGATTAGTATGTAAGTACAGTGGTGTGAACCGGTGATTGGAGAACTGTCAATCACTCAATGCTCCTGGGCACCGTTGCAACTTTTGTATATGAGCCCCTCCGACTAATTGCAACCTTATCTTAGCAGAAAAAGAAGCACCCGTAACGCATTTTCGCTGTGAGCAGGGTTTGAACCTGCGCGGGGAACACCCCATTGGATTTCAAATCCAACGCCTTAACCGCTCGGCCATCACAGCTCCTCCACTTCACCTGCACCTTTTGGCCTGTGGTGAGAGATGCCTGCTCCCTGCTCCAACAGCGCTGGTTCTTTTGGAGATCATCACATGCCAGAACACTCCCTAGTCAGAAGTCACTTCTCTGGTAAATACCATTAACAGTCGTTGAAGAGACCATTGTGTGTGAAGTGTAAGGTCGTTTAGTCAGGTAAGATTTCATTCAAGGCTGACAGCACTGGTCTCCTACCCCCATGAATAGCATTTTGGTGCAGACGGCACAAGGAGCCTCTCCAGAGCAGCTTGTGTTTGAGACAGGAGATCATCACGTACAAAAGCACTCCCTTCTGAGCAATCTCTTTTTAGGTGTGTGTGAGAGGAAGGTCTTTTATTTTTAGACACTGTCCAAGGACTTTGTCTTTCTCTGACAAGCATCAGTAACAAATATGCATTGTTAAGAATTTGTCTAGCTGGCTTGCAAAGCTCATCAGAGCGTGAGCACTGAATGACAGACACTATATTAGGCCTTTGATTGACTACTGCAAGCGCACTTCAAACCTCGATTTGTATTCTTTTCTCAAAGAGGAGAACCTTTCAAGTATAAAGAGAGATTCTACGTGTGCATGTTGACATGCATGGTCTGAAATGACATGCGTCTTTGGCACAACCTCTTTGCATTCACAAGTTGAACAACCTCCAGTTGCAGAAAAATTGCTTGTGTGGAAAGATGGTCTGGCTTCTCAGAGATTTTCAGAAGTTTTGAGCAGAGGGCCAGGTTTGTGGGACAGGTTTGTGGGACCTTGTGGCGCAATGGTAGCGCATCTGACTCCAGATCAGAAGGTTGCGTGTTCAAATCACGTCAAGGTCAGCTGAGAGTGAGGGGACTGCAGCCTGTGATTCCCTTCCAATAGGAGGTTTTTAGTTGCTTGTGGCATACTCGTCCGTCTGTCCAGAAATTCAGGTCCATGACTCATGACGTGTCTCCAGTGAGTTGTTGATGGTGTCAGTGAACACTGTAGACAACTGATCAGCACAGTGCCTCAGGGTGGATGGAGGCACCGAATTTGGCCCAGCTGCTTTGCATGGGTCCTGTGTCTTACAGTGTGTTCACACCGGACGCGAATAAAACGCCCCAAACGCCCCTAATTTGACGCGTGTACATTCGCGTCTCAATGCGTGTCCAAGAAAAATCCATCGCGCGTCATTTTGACGCGCGTGAACCGGAAATGTGGGAGGAATGTGGGAGGGAGTTGTGCCAGACCGGTATCTTTGCAAGATGGCAGCTATCGAGCTAGCGCTTGAAGAGAGAGTCTCCCTTCTCTATGTACTGTGGAGAGCAGAGCAGCAGCGTAAAAGACGTCCATCAGGTCCTCCAGAGGCATGAGCAGTTTGGTGAGTTTCACCACTTGCTCCAGGAGCTGCGCCTGGATGACGGCCGATTCCAGCGCTATCACCGTCGGCCAGTTTGAGGACCTGCTTTCCCTCGTCGGTCCCAGCATTGCCCGCCTAGACACCAACTACAGACGCTCAATCCCACCTGCAGAGCGCCTGTCCGTCTGCCTGAGGTTAGTAAAACTATTTAATACGGTAGTCCTTTATTGATATCTGTGCTAATATGCTAATCCATCCAGTTATACACTGCTAACATGGATGTGCTATGCTAACAGTGAATGCTGTCGGTGTTTACTGAAAGCAAACTGTGGTACAGAGACGACTCTTTATAATATTTCTAGTGATACTCAGAAGGTCTCATCAAGTCCCGATTTAATTCGATTTATGCTGTTATCAGTGTTTGAATGATAGCATGGCTGTGGTGTCACATCAATGTATGCGCTCGGTGTTTGCTGATATCAAACTGTAGCATTAGGACCACTGAGTTAACCTTTGTAGTGATACTCACTCCTTTTTATTTAGACCTGGTTTAATTCTGGGATAGTTGAATATTTGTATATAATCCCTGCAGCTGTCAGACTCTATAGCAGGGGTCACAGCCTTTATTAAAACAGAGTTAGATAAAACTGTGAACAGTTTGGTTCATCTCTAGTTACATGGTTCTATCTTGATAAGCTATGTCTTATCACAGATTAATTTTTCAAAAATATTAATGATTTAAGCAAGGAAAGGGCTACATGTCAACATACAACTCTTTATTTCTATTAATGTCTTACTTCATTCCTACCTGATTGACATGTTTAGGAATTATGAGTGATTGGCTCACTGTAGTTGTGAAAGTTGCTACCAATCAAATTATGATATGTTAAAGTTAAAACAAAACACAACTGTTTTAGATATTATCTAATATACATTTTGTAATTATCCTTATAATTACAAAAGGTTTTATGTAAGATTCATGTTTTGTGATTTAAATCTGACATCACAAAAGTATTTTGGAATTTGAATGATGTATTTTGTAACTGCAGTACACATAATACTGATTTTGAACAATTTTGTCCAGGTTCCTTGTCACCGGGGACTCCTTCAGGACCATCGCGTTCAGTTTCAGAGTCGGTGTGTCCACGGTGAGCCAGATCACCCCCCAGGCAGCGACGTCCATCTGGGACTGTCTAGTGGACGACTTCATGGCTGTGCCTTCACCTGGAGACTGGCGGTCCATCACAGAGGGATTCCAGGAGCGCTGGAACTTTCCTCTGTGCTGTGCAGCTCTGGATGGGAAGCACATCCAGACAAAGGCACCCCATATATCATATAGGAGACACACACATTGATATACACTAAATATTCATTTCATTTCTTTTTTGTGGTGCCCAAATTGATGCACCTGCTTGATTTTGTTTAAACAATTATTGCACACTTTCTGTAAATCCAGTAAACTTCTTTTCACTTCTCAAATATCACTGTGTGTGTCTCCTGTATGATATTTAACTGACATTTTTTATTGTAACAACCAACAATTTATACAGGAAAATAATGTCTATTAACAAGGTTGCCCAAACTTCTGCATCCCACTGTATCAGTATATTTTGTCATTAGTATAATATGAAATAAATTCTACATGTGTCAAGTCGTGTGCCAACATTTGCTGTGTAGTAGAACTGAGACATTAGTCATTATAAACATTTATTTGAAATAATATTAAAAGTCTCAAACAGAAAAACATTAAACATAAATATATAAAATATAAGAATTTACAGAGAGACAGGAATAAAAAGGACCAGCTGCTCTCCAGAGCAGGAACAAGGCTGAGGAGGAAATGCTCCATTGGAGACTGGTGTGGCCTCTTCAGGGACTCCAGGATGGCCAGCTCCACCGCCGATGGACCGTCCTGGGACCCGTCCCTCATCTGCCTCGGAGCCGTCCTCCTCTGTGGGCCTGTAAAACAGCACAAAACACAAAGAAATGAGAAGGCTGCTACTAGATTTTAATTTCAACATTGAAAAAAAAAAAAAACAATAACAGGATATAATCAGATTGGTTGTAGATATTTAGTAAAGGTGATCACAAGGGAATCCCACCGACTAAAAAGGTATCAGTGCTTGCTGTACATATCTGTGGGTGCAGCAGCAGGAGCTCAGGGACTGGGGATGCTCTGCTGCAGAATCAGTTGGTTCTATCAATACAGTATTAAATGTTAACAGGTTCGATATAATAATCGTAGAGTAGACAGTGGTCCCTCATTTATTGCAGGGGTTCTCAGAATAACTAGCCCCTGGTCACAGTTCTCACAATTGATTCTCAAAGTGCAAACCTTTGTAGATTGCAAAACGTAAAAGTATTATTATGCCGCGGTTTGTCTTCATCTGCCCGCCACTTTCGTGCGCCTTTTTCCCTCACGGTGCAGGTGTCTATTTCCGAATGAGGCTCATAGTTATGGGTGTTTTTGTGCTGTTTTTTCTATTGGACGCGATGGTTATCAAAACCAAACGTGATAAATTTGGCAAGCGCAGGAGATTTGTCAATCAGGCTGCAGAATGCAATGCTGTACTGTGCAATAAAAAATCAGCGAAAAAGCAAAGCAGTGACGGATGAAAAGCGGGACCACTGTGTGCTGTTTATTAATAAACAATAAAATATATTCCTAAATGATAACATGCATAAAAGCAGAACGGTATTTGTACGTCAGTGGGAAAATAGCGGTGGCTTGCTAGCTTTTGTGCGGCTTCCCCGGGTCAGTGAAAACTTTCAAAAGAGAAATGAATGAACTTACCAGGTTGCCCGATCTCTTCACATATCTTCCTCCAAGCTCGGTCCTTTTTATTCCTGTCTCGGTACTGAAAGCAGCTGGTGTTGTACAGCTCCGAGTTGTTTGCTACCGCATTGATTAGCCTTCCCCTCCATTGAAGTATGAAAGGCTTTGGCTGGATCTGCCCCTTTGACCTAGGTAACAGCCACGTCACCAGGCTCCTGATTGGTTGTCGCCGCGCGATTTGACACTGGAGTTCAGATTTTTCCAACTCGAGCGGTAGACGCGAAACGCGCGTATGCACAAAATGCAACACAAAAACTCACGCGCGTGGTTTTATTCGCGAGTCAAACGCGCCAGACGCGCTACACTGACGCGCGTTTCACGCGTTTTGGCGTTTTCGCGACGCAAATCTGCTTCCGAATTTTCGCGGGACCCGCAATCGCGCGTCGTCGCGCCTTTCCATTGACTTTACATGTAAACCTGACGCTCTATTCGCGTCCATCGCGTTCGGTGTGAACACACCGTTAGAGAGTCTGTTTACATCCCTTTCAAGTATGGAAAGAGGTGTGAAGGCACATGGAGAAATTTGTGAGCTTTACTGAGTGGTAGAGGTGATGGGGGAGCCGCAAGTGTTGACCGTCTGGGGAGGGGGCCCGGGTAGCTGGACGTTCCATTGTTTTCTGAAAGCACCAGGTGTGAATACATTGGATAGGTGTGAATAGTAGCTGAATTAGAGGGCTTCTGTAAATGGAACTGAATAAAAATGGCAAACAAAACACTCGCATGCTGCAGGTATACAGAGAACCATGCCATGAGATACATGTAAACACATAGTTGAAAGAAGTAAAGACTGCACCAAAGAGAAACTCACAAAATGATTGTAAAGAAAAAAAGCCCATTCACTTTACCTCAACAGCGTGACATCACCTGTTTGCAACACAAGAACAACAATGGAGGCTGGGCTTGGCATTCTGAAGCAAGCTCATCATATCCAGGATAGTTTTTCACTGTGGACAATGTCACTGTGTCCGCTGTGTCGGATACATTCAGATTTCGTGTCTAATGTCGGTGCTTGTGATTACAGACGGTATTACATCTCTACCGATAAGAACTACCATTGACAATCAGCGGGAAGTATTAAGAGCATCGAAGTGCATCAGCAGAGTGTGTTCGTGTAACAGAATGTCGATTTTAGTTAACTAAAGGTAAAATAAGGTTCATTGAAGAGAGTTCATGGGTTTATTTAGGAAGTAAACATACGCAACACCAAGTGTCAGTGTTTTCACGTCTAAGCGTTTACGTGACTATGCGACTCAGTGGCTCACACAATAAGCTCAGTGATTCGAGTTAGCAGCTAACGAGGAAATGGTTGGCTGACCCTAGCTTAAAATCTGTTGGGCCGCACACGAGACCTGACAAGCAGTCCAAGAAGCTCTGAAGCATTGAACGCCGAGGTGACAAAGATTTATAAAAGTCAGTGTTCAAACGGGTACCGTCCACCTTCAGAATTCCCACAGTTTGTTCATGCAAGATGTTATTGAAGGCCCACTTTTAAGCAGCGCTAGTCTTGTGGTACGTGTGGAGCAGAGTGGCGCAGCGGAAGCGTGCTGGGCCCATAACCCAGAGGTCGATGGATCGAAACCATCCTCTGCTAGGCTCGTCTGTTTTCAGGACGTACTAAACAACTGTGCTCCGAAAGGCTTGCTTACAAGTCTGGGATAGGTTTCCAGGAAGAAGCCATTCACCTTCCAAAAATTGGACAAAACAGACTAAGCCCAGAAGTTGCCTAACTAAGAAGCAAATCCTAGTGAATATAACCTGTTTGCCACATCTTCTTCAAAGCCCATTCACTTTGTTACCTCAACAGCGTGACATCACCTGTTTGCAACACAAGAACAACAATGGAGGCAACGGTGTACCTGCTGCTAAAGTGACGGTAAACGGTTGGACCACTGTGTTGCTTTGGGTGTACCCAAATGGCTGGCTGTGTTTGCCGGGAGACCAGTGACCAGGTACTGCCGCCTAACTGAAAACCAAACGTAGCCAGAAAGGATTAAGATTTGTCATTCTAGCCTTTCTATAGCAGTGATAACAAGTAGCCCCCTGCAACAATTTTGATGTCTTGTGTGGAAAGAAGATGGATTGGCTTTGCAGAGATTTTCAGAAGTTTTGGGCAGAGGGGCAGGTTTGTGGGACCTTGTGGGGCAATGGTAGCGCATCTGACTCCAGATCAGAAGCTTGCGTGTTCAAATCACATCAAGGTCAACCAAGAGTGACAGGACTGCAGCCTGTTTGAATTAATATGTGACTCAAAGTCTGTGCACATGCCACTGATCGACATCTCCCACCGTTTTTGTTTATAAAGCCTGGAGAGAAGAAGAGGGACTCTCCTTGGAGACAAGCACATTTTGTACATGAATGATTAGTATGTAAGTACAGTGGTGTGAACCGGTGATTGGAGAACTGTCAATCACTCAATGCTCCTGGGCACCGTTGCAACTTTTGTATATGAGCCCCTCCGACTAATTGCAACCTTATCTTAGCAGAAAAAGAAGCACCCGTAACGCATTTTCGCTGTGAGCAGGGTTTGAACCTGCGCGGGGAACACCCCATTGGATTTCAAATCCAACGCCTTAACCTCTCGGCCATCACAGCTCCTCCACTTCACCTGCACCTTTTGGCCTGTGGTGAGAGATGCCTGCTCCCTGCTCCAACAGCGCTGGTTCTTTTGGAGATCATCACATGCCAGAACACTCCCTAGTCAGAAGTCACTTCTCTGGTAAATACCATTAACAGTCGTTGAAGAGACCATTGTGTGTGAAGTGTAAGGTCGTTTAGTCAGGTAAGATTTCATTCAAGGCTGACAGCACTGGTCTCCTACCCCCATGAATAGCATTTTGGTGCAGACGGCACAAGGAGCCTCTCCAGAGCAGCTTGTGTTTGAGACAGGAGATCATCACGTACAAAAGCACTCCCTTCTGAGCAATCACTTTTTAGGTGTGTGTGAGAGGAAGGTCTTTTATTTTTAGACACTGTCCAAGGACTTTGTCTTTCTCTGACAAGCATCAGTAACAAATATGCATTGTTAAGAATTTGTCTAGCTGGCTTGCAAAGCTCATCAGAGCGTGAGCACTGAATGACAGACACTATATTAGGCCTTTGATTGACTACTGCAAGCGCACTTCAAACCTCGATTTGTATTCTTTTCTCAAAGAGGAGAACCTTTCAAGTATAAAGAGAGATTCTACGTGTGCATGTTGACATGCATGGTCTGAAATGACATGCGTCTTTGGCACAACCTCTTTGCATTCACAAGTTGAACAACCTCCAGTTGCAGAAAAATTGCTTGTGTGGAAAGATGGTCTGGCTTCTCAGAGATTTTCAGAAGTTTTGAGCAGAGGGCCAGGTTTGTGGGACCTTGTGGCGCAATGGTAGCGCATCTGACTCCAGATCAGAAGGTTGCGTGTTCAAATCACGTCAAGGTCAGCCGAGAGTGAGGGGACTGCAGCCTGTGATTCCCTTCCAATATGAGGCTTTTAGTTGCTTGTGGCATACTCGTCCGTCTGTCCAGAAATTCAGGTCCATGACTCATGACGTGTCTCCAGTGAGTTGTTGATGGTGTCAGTGAACACTGTAGACAACTGATCAGCACAGTGCCTCAGGGTGGATGGAGGCACCGAATTTGGCCCAGCTGCTTTGCATGGGTCCTGTGTCTTAGAGAGTCTGTTTACATCCCTTTCAAGTATGGAAAGAGGTGTGAAGGCACATGGAGAAATTTGTGAGCTTTACTGAGTGGTAGAGGTGATGGGGGAGCCGCAAGTGTTGACCGTCTGGGGAGGGGGCCCGGGTAGCTGGACGTTCCATTGTTTTCTGAAAGCACCAGGTGTGAATACATTGGATAGGTGTGAATAGTAGCTGAATTAGAGGGCTTCTGTAAATGGAACTGAATAAAAATGGCAAACAAAACACTCGCATGCTGCAGGTATACAGAGAACCATGCCATGAGATACATGTAAACACATAGTTGAAAGAAGTAAAGACTGCACCAAAGAGAAACTCACAAAATTATTGTAAAGAAAAAAACATTCAAATATCAAGTATAAGTTTTTCATTCCGAGCAAACAAACAGTTTTGAATGATAATGAAATCTAAAAGCAGCTTCAGAGCTGGGCTTGGCATTCTGAAGCAAGCTCATCATATCCAGGATAGTTTTTCACTGTGGACAATGTCACTGTGTCCGCTGTGTTGGATACATTCAGATTTCGTGTCTAATGTCGGTGCTTGTGATTACAGACGGTATTACATCTCTACCGATAAGAACTACCATTGACAATCAGCGGGAAGTATTAAGAGCATCGAAGTGCATCAGCAGAGTGTGTTCGTGTAACAGAACGTCGATTTTAGTTAACTAAAGGTAAAATAAGGTTCATTGAAGAGAGTTCATGGGTTTATTTAGGAAGTAAACATACGCAACACCAAGTGTCAGTGTTTTCACGTCTAAGCGTTTACGTGACTATGCGACTCAGTGGCTCACACAATAAGCTCAGTGATTCGAGTTAGCAGCTAACGAGGAAATGGTTGGCTGACCCTAGCTTAAAATCTGTTGGGCCGCACACGAGACCTGACAAGCAGTCCAAGAAGCTCTGAAGCATTGAACGCCGAGGTGACAAAGATTTATAAAAGTCAGTGTTCAAACGGGTACCGTCCACCTTCAGAATTCCCACAGTTTGTTCATGCAAGATGTTATTGAAGGCCCACTTTTAAGCAGCGCTAGTCTTGTGGTACGTGTGGAGCAGAGTGGCGCAGCGGAAGCGTGCTGGGCCCATAACCCAGAGGTCGATGGATCGAAACCATCCTCTGCTAGGCTCGTCTGTTTTCAGGACGTACTAAACAACTGTGCTCCGAAAGGCTTGCTTACAAGTCTGGGATAGGTTTCCAGGAAGAAGCCATTCACCTTCCAAAAATTGGACAAAACAGACTAAACGCAGAAGTTGCCTAACTAAGAAGCAAATCCTAGTGAATATAACCTGTTTGCCACATCTTCTTCAAAGCCCATTCACTTTGTTACCTCAACAGCGTGACATCACCTGTTTGCAACACAAGAACAACAATGGAGGCTGGGCTTGGCATTCTGAAGCAAGCTCATCATATCCAGGATAGTTTTTCACTGTGGACAATGTCACTGTGTCCGCTGTGTTGGATACATTCAGATTTCGTGTCTAATGTCGGTGCTTGTGATTACAGACGGTATTACATCTCTACCGATAAGAACTACCATTGACAATCAGCGGGAAGTATTAAGAGCATCGAAGTGCATCAGCAGAGTGTGTTCGTGTAACAGAACGTCGATTTTAGTTAACTAAAGGTAAAATAAGGTTCATTGAAGAGAGTTCATGGGTTTATTTAGGAAGTAAACATACGCAACACCAAGTGTCAGTGTTTTCACGTCTAAGCGTTTACGTGACTATGCGACTCAGTGGCTCACACAATAAGCTCAGTGATTCGAGTTAGCAGCTAACGAGGAAATGGTTGGCTGACCCTAGCTTAAAATCTGTTGGGCCGCACACGAGACCTGACAAGCAGTCCAAGAAGCTCTGAAGCATTGAACGCCGAGGTGACAAAGATTTATAAAAGTCAGTGTTCAAACGGGTACCGTCCACCTTCAGAATTCCCACAGTTTGTTCATGCAAGATGTTATTGAAGGCCCACTTTTAAGCAGCGCTAGTCTTGTGGTACGTGTGGAGCAGAGTGGCGCAGCGGAAGCGTGCTGGGCCCATAACCCAGAGGTCGATGGATCGAAACCATCCTCTGCTAGGCTCGTCTGTTTTCAGGACGTACTAAACAACTGTGCTCCGAAAGGCTTGCTTACAAGTCTGGGATAGGTTTCCAGGAAGAAGCCATTCACCTTCCAAAAATTGGACAAAACAGACTAAACCCAGAAGTTGCCTAACTAAGAAGCAAATCCTAGTGAATATAACCTGTTTGCCACATCTTCTTCAAAGCCCATTCACTTTGTTACCTCAACAGCGTGACATCACCTGTTTGCAACACAAGAACAACAATGGAGGCTGGGCTTGGCATTCTGAAGCAAGCTCATCATATCCAGGATAGTTTTTCACTGTGGACAATGTCACTGTGTCCGCTGTGTTGGATACATTCAGATTTCGTGTCTAATGTCGGTGCTTGTGATTACAGACGGTATTACATCTCTACCGATAAGAACTACCATTGACAATCAGCGGGAAGTATTAAGAGCATCGAAGTGCATCAGCAGAGTGTGTTCGTGTAACAGAACGTCGATTTTAGTTAACTAAAGGTAAAATAAGGTTCATTGAAGAGAGTTCATGGGTTTATTTAGGAAGTAAACATACGCAACACCAAGTGTCAGTGTTTTCACGTCTAAGCGTTTACGTGACTATGCGACTCAGTGGCTCACACAATAAGCTCAGTGATTCGAGTTAGCAGCTAACGAGGAAATGGTTGGCTGACCCTAGCTTAAAATCTGTTGGGCCGCACACGAGACCTGACAAGCAGTCCAAGAAGCTCTGAAGCATTGAACGCCGAGGTGACAAAGATTTATAAAAGTCAGTGTTCAAACGGGTACCGTCCACCTTCAGAATTCCCACAGTTTGTTCATGCAAGATGTTATTGAAGGCCCACTTTTAAGCAGCGCTAGTCTTGTGGTACGTGTGGAGCAGAGTGGCGCAGCGGAAGCGTGCTGGGCCCATAACCCAGAGGTCGATGGATCGAAACCATCCTCTGCTAGGCTCGTCTGTTTTCAGGACGTACTAAACAACTGTGCTCCGAAAGGCTTGCTTACAAGTCTGGGATAGGTTTCCAGGAAGAAGCCATTCACCTTCCAAAAATTGGACAAAACAGACTAAACCCAGAAGTTGCCTAACTAAGAAGCAAATCCTAGTGAATATAACCTGTTTGCCACATCTTCTTCAAAGCCCATTCACTTTGTTACCTCAACAGCGTGACATCACCTGTTTGCAACACAAGAACAACAATGGAGGCTGGGCTTGGCATTCTGAAGCAAGCTCATCATATCCAGGATAGTTTTTCACTGTGGACAATGTCACTGTGTCCGCTGTGTTGGATACATTCAGATTTCGTGTCTAATGTCGGTGCTTGTGATTACAGACGGTATTACATCTCTACCGATAAGAACTACCATTGACAATCAGCGGGAAGTATTAAGAGCATCGAAGTGCATCAGCAGAGTGTGTTCGTGTAACAGAACGTCGATTTTAGTTAACTAAAGGTAAAATAAGGTTCATTGAAGAGAGTTCATGGGTTTATTTAGGAAGTAAACATACGCAACACCAAGTGTCAGTGTTTTCACGTCTAAGCGTTTACGTGACTATGCGACTCAGTGGCTCACACAATAAGCTCAGTGATTCGAGTTAGCAGCTAACGAGGAAATGGTTGGCTGACCCTAGCTTAAAATCTGTTGGGCCGCACACGAGACCTGACAAGCAGTCCAAGAAGCTCTGAAGCATTGAACGCCGAGGTGACAAAGATTTATAAAAGTCAGTGTTCAAACGGGTACCGTCCACCTTCAGAATTCCCACAGTTTGTTCATGCAAGATGTTATTGAAGGCCCACTTTTAAGCAGCGCTAGTCTTGTGGTACGTGTGGAGCAGAGTGGCGCAGCGGAAGCGTGCTGGGCCCATAACCCAGAGGTCGATGGATCGAAACCATCCTCTGCTAGGCTCGTCTGTTTTCAGGACGTACTAAACAACTGTGCTCCGAAAGGCTTGCTTACAAGTCTGGGATAGGTTTCTAGGAAGAAGCCATTCACCTTCCAAAAATTGGACAAAACAGACTAAACCCAGAAGTTGCCTAACTAAGAAGCAAATCCTAGTGAATATAACCTGTTTGCCACATCTTCTTCAAAGCCCATTCACTTTGTTACCTCAACAGCGTGACATCACCTGTTTGCAACACAAGAACAACAATGGAGGCAACGGTGTACCTGCTGCTAAAGTGACGGTAAACGGTTGGACCACTGTGTTGCTTTGGGTGTACCCAAATGGCTGGCTGTGTTTGCCGGGAGACCAGTGACCAGGTACTGCCGCCTAACTGAAAACCAAACGTAGCCAGAAAGGATTAAGATTTGTCATTCTAGCCTTTCTATAGCAGTGATAACAAGTAGCCCCCTGCAACAATTTTGATGTCTTGTGTGGAAAGAAGATGGATTGGCTTTGCAGAGATTTTCAGAAGTTTTGGGCAGAGGGGCAGGTTTGTGGGACCTTGTGGGGCAATGGTAGCGCATCTGACTCCAGATCAGAAGCTTGCGTGTTCAAATCACATCAAGGTCAACCAAGAGTGACAGGACTGCAGCCTGTTTGAATTAATATGTGACTCAAAGTCTGTGCACATGCCACTGATCGACATCTCCCACCGTTTTTGTTTATAAAGCCTGGAGAGAAGAAGAGGGACTCTCCTTGGAGACAAGCACATTTTGTACATGAATGATTAGTATGTAAGTACAGTGGTGTGAACCGGTGATTGGAGAACTGTCAATCACTCAATGCTCCTGGGCACCGTTGCAACTTTTGTATATGAGCCCCTCCGACTAATTGCAACCTTATCTTAGCAGAAAAAGAAGCACCCGTAACGCATTTTCGCTGTGAGCAGGGTTTGAACTTGCGCGGGGAACCCCCCATTGGATTTCAAATCCAACGCCTTAACCTCTCGGCCATCACAGCTCCTCCACTTCACCTGCACCTTTTGGCCTGTGGTGAGAGATGCCTGCTCCCTGCTCCAACAGCGCTGGTTCTTTTGGAGATCATCACATGCCAGAACACTCCCTAGTCAGAAGTCACTTCTCTGGTAAATACCATTAACAGTCGTTGAAGAGACCATTGTGTGTGAAGTGTAAGGTCGTTTAGTCAGGTAAGATTTCATTCAAGGCTGACAGCACTGGTCTCCTACCCCCATGAATAGCATTTTGGTGCAGACGGCACAAGGAGCCTCTCCAGAGCAGCTTGTGTTTGAGACAGGAGATCATCACGTACAAAAGCACTCCCTTCTGAGCAATCACTTTTTAGGTGTGTGTGAGAGGAAGGTCTTTTATTTTTAGACACTGTCCAAGGACTTTGTCTTTCTCTGACAAGCATCAGTAACAAATATGCATTGTTAAGAATTTGTCTAGCTGGCTTGCAAAGCTCATCAGAGCGTGAGCACTGAATGACAGACACTATATTAGGCCTTTGATTGACTACTGCAAGCGCACTTCAAACCTCGATTTGTATTCTTTTCTCAAAGAGGAGAACCTTTCAAGTATAAAGAGAGATTCTACGTGTGCATGTTGACATGCATGGTCTGAAATGACATGCGTCTTTGGCACAACCTCTTTGCATTCACAAGTTGAACAACCTCCAGTTGCAGAAAAATTGCTTGTGTGGAAAGATGGTCTGGCTTCTCAGAGATTTTCAGAAGTTTTGAGCAGAGGGGCAGGTTTGTGGGACCTTGTGGCGCAATGGTAGCGCATCTGACTCCAGATCAGAAGGTTGCGTGTTCAAATCACGTCAAGGTCAGCCGAGAGTGAGGGGACTGCAGCCTGTGATTCCCTTCCAATATGAGGCTTTTAGTTGCTTGTGGCATACTCGTCCGTCTGTCCAGAAATTCAGGTCCATGACTCATGACGTGTCTCCAGTGAGTTGTTGATGGTGTCAGTGAACACTGTAGACAACTGATCAGCACAGTGCCTCAGGGTGGATGGAGGCACCGAATTTGGCCCAGCTGCTTTGCATGGGTCCTGTGTCTTAGAGAGTCTGTTTACATCCCTTTCAAGTATGGAAAGAGGTGTGAAGGCACATGGAGAAATTTGTGAGCTTTACTGAGTGGTAGAGGTGATGGGGGAGCCGCAAGTGTTGACCGTCTGGGGAGGGGGCCCGGGTAGCTGGACGTTCCATTGTTTTCTGAAAGCACCAGGTGTGAATACATTGGATAGGTGTGAATAGTAGCTGAATTAGAGGGCTTCTGTAAATGGAACTGAATAAAAATGGCAAACAAAACACTCGCATGCTGCAGGTATACAGAGAACCATGCCATGAGATACATGTAAACACATAGTTGAAAGAAGTAAAGACTGCACCAAAGAGAAACTCACAAAATTATTGTAAAGAAAAAAACATTCAAATATCAAGTATAAGTTTTTCATTCCGAGCAAACAAACAGTTTTGAATGATAATGAAATCTAAAAGCAGCTTCAGAGCTGGGCTTGGCATTCTGAAGCAAGCTCATCATATCCAGGATAGTTTTTCACTGTGGACAATGTCACTGTGTCCGCTGTGTTGGATACATTCAGATTTCGTGTCTAATGTCGGTGCTTGTGATTACAGACGGTATTACATCTCTACCGATAAGAACTACCATTGACAATCAGCGGGAAGTATTAAGAGCATCGAAGTGCATCAGCAGAGTGTGTTCGTGTAACAGAACGTCGATTTTAGTTAACTAAAGGTAAAATAAGGTTCATTGAAGAGAGTTCATGGGTTTATTTAGGAAGTAAACATACGCAACACCAAGTGTCAGTGTTTTCACGTCTAAGCGTTTACGTGACTATGCGACTCAGTGGCTCACACAATAAGCTCAGTGATTCGAGTTAGCAGCTAACGAGGAAATGGTTGGCTGACCCTAGCTTAAAATCTGTTGGGCCGCACACGAGACCTGACAAGCAGTCCAAGAAGCTCTGAAGCATTGAACGCCGAGGTGACAAAGATTTATAAAAGTCAGTGTTCAAACGGGTACCGTCCACCTTCAGAATTCCCACAGTTTGTTCATGCAAGATGTTATTGAAGGCCCACTTTTAAGCAGCGCTAGTCTTGTGGTACGTGTGGAGCAGAGTGGCGCAGCGGAAGCGTGCTGGGCCCATAACCCAGAGGTCGATGGATCGAAACCATCCTCTGCTAGGCTCGTCTGTTTTCAGGACGTACTAAACAACTGTGCTCCGAAAGGCTTGCTTACAAGTCTGGGATAGGTTTCCAGGAAGAAGCCATTCACCTTCCAAAAATTGGACAAAACAGACTAAACCCAGAAGTTGCCTAACTAAGAAGCAAATCCTAGTGAATATAACCTGTTTGCCACATCTTCTTCAAAGCCCATTCACTTTGTTACCTCAACAGCGTGACATCACCTGTTTGCAACACAAGAACAACAATGGAGGCTGGGCTTGGCATTCTGAAGCAAGCTCATCATATCCAGGATAGTTTTTCACTGTGGACAATGTCACTGTGTCCGCTGTGTTGGATACATTCAGATTTCGTGTCTAATGTCGGTGCTTGTGATTACAGACGGTATTACATCTCTACCGATAAGAACTACCATTGACAATCAGCGGGAAGTATTAAGAGCATCGAAGTGCATCAGCAGAGTGTGTTCGTGTAACAGAACGTCGATTTTAGTTAACTAAAGGTAAAATAAGGTTCATTGAAGAGAGTTCATGGGTTTATTTAGGAAGTAAACATACGCAACACCAAGTGTCAGTGTTTTCACGTCTAAGCGTTTACGTGACTATGCGACTCAGTGGCTCACACAATAAGCTCAGTGATTCGAGTTAGCAGCTAACGAGGAAATGGTTGGCTGACCCTAGCTTAAAATCTGTTGGGCCGCACACGAGACCTGACAAGCAGTCCAAGAAGCTCTGAAGCATTGAACGCCGAGGTGACAAAGATTTATAAAAGTCAGTGTTCAAACGGGTACCGTCCACCTTCAGAATTCCCACAGTTTGTTCATGCAAGATGTTATTGAAGGCCCACTTTTAAGCAGCGCTAGTCTTGTGGTACGTGTGGAGCAGAGTGGCGCAGCGGAAGCGTGCTGGGCCCATAACCCAGAGGTCGATGGATCGAAACCATCCTCTGCTAGGCTCGTCTGTTTTCAGGACGTACTAAACAACTGTGCTCCGAAAGGCTTGCTTACAAGTCTGGGATAGGTTTCTAGGAAGAAGCCATTCACCTTCCAAAAATTGGACAAAACAGACTAAACCCAGAAGTTGCCTAACTAAGAAGCAAATCCTAGTGAATATAACCTGTTTGCCACATCTTCTTCAAAGCCCATTCACTTTGTTACCTCAACAGCGTGACATCACCTGTTTGCAACACAAGAACAACAATGGAGGCAACGGTGTACCTGCTGCTAAAGTGACGGTAAACGGTTGGACCACTGTGTTGCTTTGGGTGTACCCAAATGGCTGGCTGTGTTTGCCGGGAGACCAGTGACCAGGTACTGCCGCCTAACTGAAAACCAAACGTAGCCAGAAAGGATTAAGATTTGTCATTCTAGCCTTTCTATAGCAGTGATAACAAGTAGCCCCCTGCAACAATTTTGATGTCTTGTGTGGAAAGAAGATGGATTGGCTTTGCAGAGATTTTCAGAAGTTTTGGGCAGAGGGGCAGGTTTGTGGGACCTTGTGGGGCAATGGTAGCGCATCTGACTCCAGATCAGAAGCTTGCGTGTTCAAATCACATCAAGGTCAACCAAGAGTGACAGGACTGCAGCCTGTTTGAATTAATATGTGACTCAAAGTCTGTGCACATGCCACTGATCGACATCTCCCACCGTTTTTGTTTATAAAGCCTGGAGAGAAGAAGAGGGACTCTCCTTGGAGACAAGCACATTTTGTACATGAATGATTAGTATGTAAGTACAGTGGTGTGAACCGGTGATTGGAGAACTGTCAATCACTCAATGCTCCTGGGCACCGTTGCAACTTTTGTATATGAGCCCCTCCGACTAATTGCAACCTTATCTTAGCAGAAAAAGAAGCACCCGTAACGCATTTTCGCTGTGAGCAGGGTTTGAACCTGCGCGGGGAACACCCCATTGGATTTCAAATCCAACGCCTTAACCTCTCGGCCATCACAGCTCCTCCACTTCACCTGCACCTTTTGGCCTGTGGTGAGAGATGCCTGCTCCCTGCTCCAACAGCGCTGGTTCTTTTGGAGATCATCACATGCCAGAACACTCCCTAGTCAGAAGTCACTTCTCTGGTAAATACCATTAACAGTCGTTGAAGAGACCATTGTGTGTGAAGTGTAAGGTCGTTTAGTCAGGTAAGATTTCATTCAAGGCTGACAGCACTGGTCTCCTACCCCCATGAATAGCATTTTGGTGCAGACGGCACAAGGAGCCTCTCCAGAGCAGCTTGTGTTTGAGACAGGAGATCATCACGTACAAAAGCACTCCCTTCTGAGCAATCACTTTTTAGGTGTGTGTGAGAGGAAGGTCTTTTATTTTTAGACACTGTCCAAGGACTTTGTCTTTCTCTGACAAGCATCAGTAACAAATATGCATTGTTAAGAATTTGTCTAGCTGGCTTGCAAAGCTCATCAGAGCGTGAGCACTGAATGACAGACACTATATTAGGCCTTTGATTGACTACTGCAAGCGCACTTCAAACCTCGATTTGTATTCTTTTCTCAAAGAGGAGAACCTTTCAAGTATAAAGAGAGATTCTACGTGTGCATGTTGACATGCATGGTCTGAAATGACATGCGTCTTTGGCACAACCTCTTTGCATTCACAAGTTGAACAACCTCCAGTTGCAGAAAAATTGCTTGTGTGGAAAGATGGTCTGGCTTCTCAGAGATTTTCAGAAGTTTTGAGCAGAGGGCCAGGTTTGTGGGACCTTGTGGCGCAATGGTAGCGCATCTGACTCCAGATCAGAAGGTTGCGTGTTCAAATCACGTCAAGGTCAGCCGAGAGTGAGGGGACTGCAGCCTGTGATTCCCTTCCAATATGAGGCTTTTAGTTGCTTGTGGCATACTCGTCCGTCTGTCCAGAAATTCAGGTCCATGACTCATGACGTGTCTCCAGTGAGTTGTTGATGGTGTCAGTGAACACTGTAGACAACTGATCAGCACAGTGCCTCAGGGTGGATGGAGGCACCGAATTTGGCCCAGCTGCTTTGCATGGGTCCTGTGTCTTAGAGAGTCTGTTTACATCCCTTTCAAGTATGGAAAGAGGTGTGAAGGCACATGGAGAAATTTGTGAGCTTTACTGAGTGGTAGAGGTGATGGGGGAGCCGCAAGTGTTGACCGTCTGGGGAGGGGGCCCGGGTAGCTGGACGTTCCATTGTTTTCTGAAAGCACCAGGTGTGAATACATTGGATAGGTGTGAATAGTAGCTGAATTAGAGGGCTTCTGTAAATGGAACTGAATAAAAATGGCAAACAAAACACTCGCATGCTGCAGGTATACAGAGAACCATGCCATGAGATACATGTAAACACATAGTTGAAAGAAGTAAAGACTGCACCAAAGAGAAACTCACAAAATTATTGTAAAGAAAAAAACATTCAAATATCAAGTATAAGTTTTTCATTCCGAGCAAACAAACAGTTTTGAATGATAATGAAATCTAAAAGCAGCTTCAGAGTCAGTGTTCAAACGGGTACCGTCCACCTTCAGAATTCCCACAGTTTGTTCATGCAAGATGTTATTGAAGGCCCACTTTTAAGCAGCGCTAGTCTTGTGGTACGTGTGGAGCAGAGTGGCGCAGCGGAAGCGTGCTGGGCCCATAACCCAGAGGTCGATGGATCGAAACCATCCTCTGCTAGGCTCGTCTGTTTTCAGGACGTACTAAACAACTGTGCTCCGAAAGGCTTGCTTACAAGTCTGGGATAGGTTTCCAGGAAGAAGCCATTCACCTTCCAAAAATTGGACAAAACAGACTAAACCCAGAAGTTGCCTAACTAAGAAGCAAATCCTAGTGAATATAACCTGTTTGCCACATCTTCTTCAAAGCCCATTCACTTTGTTACCTCAACAGCGTGACATCACCTGTTTGCAACACAAGAACAACAATGGAGGCTGGGCTTGGCATTCTGAAGCAAGCTCATCATATCCAGGATAGTTTTTCACTGTGGACAATGTCACTGTGTCCGCTGTGTTAGATACATTCAGATTTCGTGTCTAATGTCGGTGCTTGTGATTACAGACGGTATTACATCTCTACCGATAAGAACTACCATTGACAATCAGCGGGAAGTATTAAGAGCATCGAAGTGCATCAGCAGAGTGTGTTCGTGTAACAGAACGTCGATTTTAGTTAACTAAAGGTAAAATAAGGTTCATTGAAGAGAGTTCATGGGTTTATTTAGGAAGTAAACATACGCAACACCAAGTGTCAGTGTTTTCACGTCTAAGCGTTTACGTGACTATGCGACTCAGTGGCTCACACAATAAGCTCAGTGATTCGAGTTAGCAGCTAACGAGGAAATGGTTGGCTGACCCTAGCTTAAAATCTGTTGGGCCGCACACGAGACCTGACAAGCAGTCCAAGAAGCTCTGAAGCATTGAACGCCGAGGTGACAAAGATTTATAAAAGTCAGTGTTCAAACGGGTACCGTCCACCTTCAGAATTCCCACAGTTTGTTCATGCAAGATGTTATTGAAGGCCCACTTTTAAGCAGCGCTAGTCTTGTGGTACGTGTGGAGCAGAGTGGCGCAGCGGAAGCGTGCTGGGCCCATAACCCAGAGGTCGATGGATCGAAACCATCCTCTGCTAGGCTCGTCTGTTTTCAGGACGTACTAAACAACTGTGCTCCGAAAGGCTTGCTTACAAGTCTGGGATAGGTTTCCAGGAAGAAGCCATTCACCTTCCAAAAATTGGACAAAACAGACTAAACCCAGAAGTTGCCTAACTAAGAAGCAAATCCTAGTGAATATAACCTGTTTGCCACATCTTCTTCAAAGCCCATTCACTTTGTTACCTCAACAGCGTGACATCACCTGTTTGCAACACA
Source organism: Maylandia zebra (assembly GCF_041146795.1). NCBI lineage: Eukaryota > Metazoa > Chordata > Actinopteri > Cichliformes > Cichlidae > Maylandia > Maylandia zebra. The sequence continues at coordinate 19,286,331 of NC_135188.1, read as the reverse complement.
AGAACAACAATGGAGGCTGGGCTTGGCATTCTGAAGCAAGCTCATCATATCCAGGATAGTTTTTCACTGTGGACAATGTCACTGTGTCCGCTGTGTTGGATACATTCAGATTTCGTGTCTAATGTCGGTGCTTGTGATTACAGACGGTATTACATCTCTACCGATAAGAACTACCATTGACAATCAGCGGGAAGTATTAAGAGCATCGAAGTGCATCAGCAGAGTGTGTTCGTGTAACAGAACGTCGATTTTAGTTAACTAAAGGTAAAATAAGGTTCATTGAAGAGAGTTCATGGGTTTATTTAGGAAGTAAACATACGCAACACCAAGTGTCAGTGTTTTCACGTCTAAGCGTTTACGTGACTATGCGACTCAGTGGCTCACACAATAAGCTCAGTGATTCGAGTTAGCAGCTAACGAGGAAATGGTTGGCTGACCCTAGCTTAAAATCTGTTGGGCCGCACACGAGACCTGACAAGCAGTCCAAGAAGCTCTGAAGCATTGAACGCCGAGGTGACAAAGATTTATAAAAGTCAGTGTTCAAACGGGTACCGTCCACCTTCAGAATTCCCACAGTTTGTTCATGCAAGATGTTATTGAAGGCCCACTTTTAAGCAGCGCTAGTCGTGTGGTACGTGTGGAGCAGAGTGGCGCAGCGGAAGCGTGCTAGGCCCATAACCCAGAGGTCGATGGATCGAAACCATCCTCTGCTAGGCTCGTCTGTTTTCAGGACGTACTAAACAACTGTGCTCCGAAAGGCTTGCTTACAAGTCTGGGATAGGTTTCCAGGAAGAAGCCATTCACCTTCCAAAAATTGGACAAAACAGACTAAACCCAGAAGTTGCCTAACTAAGAAGCAAATCCTAGTGAATATAACCTGTTTGCCACATCTTCTTCAAAGCCCATTCACTTTGTTACCTCAACAGCGTGACATCACCTGTTTGCAACACAAGAACAACAATGGAGGCAACGGTGTACCTGCTGCTAAAGTGACGGTAAACGGTTGGACCACTGTGTTGCTTTGGGTGTACCCAAATGGCTGGCTGTGTTTGCCGGGAGACCAGTGACCAGGTACTGCCGCCTAACTGAAAACCAAACGTAGCCAGAAAGGATTAAGATTTGTCATTCTAGCCTTTCTATAGCAGTGATAACAAGTAGCCCCCTGCAACAATTTTGATGTCTTGTGTGGAAAGAAGATGGATTGGCTTTGCAGAGATTTTCAGAAGTTTTGGGCAGAGGGGCAGGTTTGTGGGACCTTGTGGGGCAATGGTAGCGCATCTGACTCCAGATCAGAAGCTTGCGTGTTCAAATCACATCAAGGTCAACCAAGAGTGACAGGACTGCAGCCTGTTTGAATTAATATGTGACTCAAAGTCTGTGCACATGCCACTGATCGACATCTCCCACCGTTTTTGTTTATAAAGCCTGGAGAGAAGAAGAGGGACTCTCCTTGGAGACAAGCACATTTTGTACATGAATGATTAGTATGTAAGTACAGTGGTGTGAACCGGTGATTGGAGAACTGTCAATCACTCAATGCTCCTGGGCACCGTTGCAACTTTTGTATATGAGCCCCTCCGACTAATTGCAACCTTATCTTAGCAGAAAAAGAAGCACCCGTAACGCATTTTCGCTGTGAGCAGGGTTTGAACCTGCGCGGGGAACACCCCATTGGATTTCAAATCCAACGCCTTAACCTCTCGGCCATCACAGCTCCTCCACTTCACCTGCACCTTTTGGCCTGTGGTGAGAGATGCCTGCTCCCTGCTCCAACAGCGCTGGTTCTTTTGGAGATCATCACATGCCAGAACACTCCCTAGTCAGAAGTCACTTCTCTGGTAAATACCATTAACAGTCGTTGAAGAGACCATTGTGTGTGAAGTGTAAGGTCGTTTAGTCAGGTAAGATTTCATTCAAGGCTGACAGCACTGGTCTCCTACCCCCATGAATAGCATTTTGGTGCAGACGGCACAAGGAGCCTCTCCAGAGCAGCTTGTGTTTGAGACAGGAGATCATCACGTACAAAAGCACTCCCTTCTGAGCAATCACTTTTTAGGTGTGTGTGAGAGGAAGGTCTTTTATTTTTAGACACTGTCCAAGGACTTTGTCTTTCTCTGACAAGCATCAGTAACAAATATGCATTGTTAAGAATTTGTCTAGCTGGCTTGCAAAGCTCATCAGAGCGTGAGCACTGAATGACAGACACTATATTAGGCCTTTGATTGACTACTGCAAGCGCACTTCAAACCTCGATTTGTATTCTTTTCTCAAAGAGGAGAACCTTTCAAGTATAAAGAGAGATTCTACGTGTGCATGTTGACATGCATGGTCTGAAATGACATGCGTCTTTGGCACAACCTCTTTGCATTCACAAGTTGAACAACCTCCAGTTGCAGAAAAATTGCTTGTGTGGAAAGATGGTCTGGCTTCTCAGAGATTTTCAGAAGTTTTGAGCAGAGGGGCAGGTTTGTGGGACCTTGTGGCGCAATGGTAGCGCATCTGACTCCAGATCAGAAGGTTGCGTGTTCAAATCACGTCAAGGTCAGCCGAGAGTGAGGGGACTGCAGCCTGTGATTCCCTTCCAATATGAGGCTTTTAGTTGCTTGTGGCATACTCGTCCGTCTGTCTAGAAATTCAGGTCCATGACTCATGACGTGTCTCCAGTGAGTTGTTGATGGTGTCAGTGAACACTGTAGACAACTGATCAGCACAGTGCCTCAGGGTGGATGGAGGCACCGAATTTGGCCCAGCTGCTTTGCATGGGTCCTGTGTCTTAGAGAGTCTGTTTACATCCCTTTCAAGTATGGAAAGAGGTGTGAAGGCACATGGAGAAATTTGTGAGCTTTACTGAGTGGTAGAGGTGATGGGGGAGCCGCAAGTGTTGACCGTCTGGGGAGGGGGCCCGGGTAGCTGGACGTTCCATTGTTTTCTGAAAGCACCAGGTGTGAATACATTGGATAGGTGTGAATAGTAGCTGAATTAGAGGGCTTCTGTAAATGGAACTGAATAAAAATGGCAAACAAAACACTCGCATGCTGCAGGTATACAGAGAACCATGCCATGAGATACATGTAAACACATAGTTGAAAGAAGTAAAGACTGCACCAAAGAGAAACTCACAAAATTATTGTAAAGAAAAAAACATTCAAATATCAAGTATAAGTTTTTCATTCCGAGCAAACAAACAGTTTTGAATGATAATGAAATCTAAAAGCAGCTTCAGAGTCAGTGTTCAAACGGGTACCGTCCACCTTCAGAATTCCCACAGTTTGTTCATGCAAGATGTTATTGAAGGCCCACTTTTAAGCAGCGCTAGTCTTGTGGTACGTGTGGAGCAGAGTGGCGCAGCGGAAGCGTGCTGGACCCATAACCCAGAGGTCGATGGATCGAAACCATCCTCTGCTAGGCTCGTCTGTTTTCAGGACGTACTAAACAACTGTGCTCCGAAAGGCTTGCTTACAAGTCTGGGATAGGTTTCCAGGAAGAAGCCATTCACCTTCCAAAAATTGGACAAAACAGACTAAACCCAGAAGTTGCCTAACTAAGAAGCAAATCCTAGTGAATATAACCTGTTTGCCACATCTTCTTCAAAGCCCATTCACTTTGTTACCTCAACAGCGTGACATCACCTGTTTGCAACACAAGAACAACAATGGAGGCAACGGTGTACCTGCTGCTAAAGTGACGGTAAACGGTTGGACCACTGTGTTGCTTTGGGTGTACCCAAATGGCTGGCTGTGTTTGCCGGGAGACCAGTGACCAGGTACTGCCGCCTAACTGAAAACCAAACGTAGCCAGAAAGGATTAAGATTTGTCATTCTAGCCTTTCTATAGCAGTGATAACAAGTAGCCCCCTGCAACAATTTTGATGTCTTGTGTGGAAAGAAGATGGATTGGCTTTGCAGAGATTTTCAGAAGTTTTGGGCAGAGGGGCAGGTTTGTGGGACCTTGTGGGGCAATGGTAGCGCATCTGACTCCAGATCAGAAGCTTGCGTGTTCAAATCACATCAAGGTCAACCAAGAGTGACAGGACTGCAGCCTGTTTGAATTAATATGTGACTCAAAGTCTGTGCACATGCCACTGATCGACATCTCCCACCGTTTTTGTTTATAAAGCCTGGAGAGAAGAAGAGGGACTCTCCTTGGAGACAAGCACATTTTGTACATGAATGATTAGTATGTAAGTACAGTGGTGTGAACCGGTGATTGGAGAACTGTCAATCACTCAATGCTCCTGGGCACCGTTGCAACTTTTGTATATGAGCCCCTCCGACTAATTGCAACCTTATCTTAGCAGAAAAAGAAGCACCCGTAACGCATTTTCGCTGTGAGCAGGGTTTGAACCTGCGCGGGGAACACCCCATTGGATTTCAAATCCAACGCCTTAACCTCTCGGCCATCACAGCTCCTCCACTTCACCTGCACCTTTTGGCCTGTGGTGAGAGATGCCTGCTCCCTGCTCCAACAGCGCTGGTTCTTTTGGAGATCATCACATGCCAGAACACTCCCTAGTCAGAAGTCACTTCTCTGGTAAATACCATTAACAGTCGTTGAAGAGACCATTGTGTGTGAAGTGTAAGGTCGTTTAGTCAGGTAAGATTTCATTCAAGGCTGACAGCACTGGTCTCCTACCCCCATGAATAGCATTTTGGTGCAGACGGCACAAGGAGCCTCTCCAGAGCAGCTTGTGTTTGAGACAGGAGATCATCACGTACAAAAGCACTCCCTTCTGAGCAATCACTTTTTAGGTGTGTGTGAGAGGAAGGTCTTTTATTTTTAGACACTGTCCAAGGACTTTGTCTTTCTCTGACAAGCATCAGTAACAAATATGCATTGTTAAGAATTTGTCTAGCTGGCTTGCAAAGCTCATCAGAGCGTGAGCACTGAATGACAGACACTATATTAGGCCTTTGATTGACTACTGCAAGCGCACTTCAAACCTCGATTTGTATTCTTTTCTCAAAGAGGAGAACCTTTCAAGTATAAAGAGAGATTCTACGTGTGCATGTTGACATGCATGGTCTGAAATGACATGCGTCTTTGGCACAACCTCTTTGCATTCACAAGTTGAACAACCTCCAGTTGCAGAAAAATTGCTTGTGTGGAAAGATGGTCTGGCTTCTCAGAGATTTTCAGAAGTTTTGAGCAGAGGGCCAGGTTTGTGGGACCTTGTGGCGCAATGGTAGCGCATCTGACTCCAGATCAGAAGGTTGCGTGTTCAAATCACGTCAAGGTCAGCCGAGAGTGAGGGGACTGCAGCCTGTGATTCCCTTCCAATAGGAGGTTTTTAGTTGCTTGTGGCATACTCGTCCGTCTGTCCAGAAATTCAGGTCCATGACTCATGACGTGTCTCCAGTGAGTTGTTGATGGTGTCAGTGAACACTGTAGACAACTGATCAGCACAGTTCCTCAGGGTGGATGGAGGCACCGAATTTGGCCCAGCTGCTTTGCATGGGTCCTGTGTCTTAGAGAGTCTGTTTACATCCCTTTCAAGTATGGAAAGAGGTGTGAAGGCACATGGAGAAATTTGTGAGCTTTACTGAGTGGTAGAGGTGATGGGGGAGCCGCAAGTGTTGACCGTCTGGGGAGGGGGCCCGGGTAGCTGGACGTTCCATTGTTTTCTGAAAGCACCAGGTGTGAATACATTGGATAGGTGTGAATAGTAGCTGAATTAGAGGGCTTCTGTAAATGGAACTGAATAAAAATGGCAAACAAAACACTCGCATGCTGCAGGTATACAGAGAGCAATGCCATGTGATACATGTAAACACATAGTTGAAAGAAGTAAAGACTGCACCAAAGAGAAACTCACAAAATTATTGTAAAGAAAAAAACATTCAAATATCAAGTATAAGTTTTTCATTCCGAGCAAACAAACAGTTTTGAATGATAATGAAATCTAAAAGCAGCTTCAGAGCTGGGCTTGGCATTCTGAAGCAAGCTCATCATATCCAGGATAGTTTTTCACTGTGGACAATGTCACTGTGTCCGCTGTGTTGGATACATTCAGATTTCGTGTCTAATGTCGGTGCTTGTGATTACAGACGGTATTACATCTCTACCGATAAGAACTACCATTGACAATCAGCGGAAAGTATTAAGAGCATCGAAGTGCATCAGCAGAGTGTGTTCGTGTAACAGAACGTCGATTTTAGTTAACTAAAGGTAAAATAAGGTTCATTGAAGAGAGTTCATGGGTTTATTTAGGAAGTAAACATACGCAACACCAAGTGTCAGTGTTTTCACGTCTAAGCGTTTACGTGACTATGCGACTCAGTGGCTCACACAATAAGCTCAGTGATTCGAGTTAGCAGCTAACGAGGAAATGGTTGGCTGACCCTAGCTTAAAATCTGTTGGGCCGCACACGAGACCTGACAAGCAGTCCAAGAAGCTCTGAAGCATTGAACGCCGAGGTGACAAAGATTTATAAAAGTCAGTGTTCAAACGGGTACCGTCCACCTTCAGAATTCCCACAGTTTGTTCATGCAAGATGTTATTGAAGGCCCACTTTTAAGCAGCGCTAGTCTTGTGGTACGTGTGGAGCAGAGTGGCGCAGCGGAAGCGTGCTGGGCCCATAACCCAGAGGTCGATGGATCGAAACCATCCTCTGCTAGGCTCGTCTGTTTTCAGGACGTACTAAACAACTGTGCTCCGAAAGGCTTGCTTACAAGTCTGGGATAGGTTTCCAGGAAGAAGCCATTCACCTTCCAAAAATTGGACAAAACAGACTAAACCCAGAAGTTGCCTAACTAAGAAGCAAATCCTAGTGAATATAACCTGTTCGCCACATCTTCTTCAAAGCCCATTCACTTTGTTACCTCAACAGCGTGACATCACCTGTTTGCAACACAAGAACAACAATGGAGGCAACGGTGTACCTGCTGCTAAAGTGACGGTAAACGGTTGGACCACTGTGTTGCTTTGGGTGTACCCAAATGGCTGGCTGTGTTTGCCGGGAGACCAGTGACCAGGTACTGCCGCCTAACTGAAAACCAAACGTAGCCAGAAAGGATTAAGATTTGTCATTCTAGCCTTTCTATAGCAGTGATAACAAGTAGCCCCCTGCAACAATTTTGATGTCTTGTGTGGAAAGAAGATGGATTGGCTTTGCAGAGATTTTCAGAAGTTTTGGGCAGAGGGGCAGGTTTGTGGGACCTTGTGGGGCAATGGTAGCGCATCTGACTCCAGATCAGAAGCTTGCGTGTTCAAATCACATCAAGGTCAACCAAGAGTGACAGGACTGCAGCCTGTTTGAATTAATATGTGACTCAAAGTCTGTGCACATGCCACTGATCGACATCTCCCACCGTTTTTGTTTATAAAGCCTGGAGAGAAGAAGAGGGACTCTCCTTGGAGACAAGCACATTTTGTACATGAATGATTAGTATGTAAGTACAGTGGTGTGAACCGGTGATTGGAGAACTGTCAATCACTCAATGCTCCTGGGCACCGTTGCAACTTTTGTATATGAGCCCCTCCGACTAATTGCAACCTTATCTTAGCAGAAAAAGAAGCACCCGTAACGCATTTTCGCTGTGAGCAGGGTTTGAACCTGCGCGGGGAACCCCCCATTGGATTTCAAATCCAACGCCTTAACCTCTCGGCCATCACAGCTCCTCCACTTCACCTGCACCTTTTGGCCTGTGGTGAGAGATGCCTGCTCCCTGCTCCAACAGCGCTGGTTCTTTTGGAGATCATCACATGCCAGAACACTCCCTAGTCAGAAGTCACTTCTCTGGTAAATACCATTAACAGTCGTTGAAGAGACCATTGTGTGTGAAGTGTAAGGTCGTTTAGTCAGGTAAGATTTCATTCAAGGCTGACAGCACTGGTCTCCTACCCCCATGAATAGCATTTTGGTGCAGACGGCACAAGGAGCCTCTCCAGAGCAGCTTGTGTTTGAGACAGGAGATCATCACGTACAAAAGCACTCCCTTCTGAGCAATCACTTTTTAGGTGTGTGTGAGAGGAAGGTCTTTTATTTTTAGACACTGTCCAAGGACTTTGTCTTTCTCTGACAAGCATCAGTAACAAATATGCATTGTTAAGAATTTGTCTAGCTGGCTTGCAAAGCTCATCAGAGCGTGAGCACTGAATGACAGACACTATATTAGGCCTTTGATTGACTACTGCAAGCGCACTTCAAACCTCGATTTGTATTCTTTTCTCAAAGAGGAGAACCTTTCAAGTATAAAGAGAGATTCTACGTGTGCATGTTGACATGCATGGTCTGAAATGACATGCGTCTTTGGCACAACCTCTTTGCATTCACAAGTTGAACAACCTCCAGTTGCAGAAAAATTGCTTGTGTGGAAAGATGGTCTGGCTTCTCAGAGATTTTCAGAAGTTTTGAGCAGAGGGCCAGGTTTGTGGGACCTTGTGGCGCAATGGTAGCGCATCTGACTCCAGATCAGAAGGTTGCGTGTTCAAATCACGTCAAGGTCAGCCGAGAGTGAGGGGACTGCAGCCTGTGATTCCCTTCCAATAGGAGGTTTTTAGTTGCTTGTGGCATACTCGTCCGTCTGTCCAGAAATTCAGGTCCATGACTCATGACGTGTCTCCAGTGAGTTGTTGATGGTGTCAGTGAACACTGTAGACAACTGATCAGCACAGTGCCTCAGGGTGGATGGAGGCACCGAATTTGGCCCAGCTGCTTTGCATGGGTCCTGTGTCTTAGAGAGTCTGTTTACATCCCTTTCAAGTATGGAAAGAGGTGTGAAGGCACATGGAGAAATTTGTGAGCTTTACTGAGTGGTAGAGGTGATGGGGGAGCCGCAAGTGTTGACCGTCTGGGGAGGGGGCCCGGGTAGCTGGACGTTCCATTGTTTTCTGAAAGCACCAGGTGTGAATACATTGGATAGGTGTGAATAGTAGCTGAATTAGAGGGCTTCTGTAAATGGAACTGAATAAAAATGGCAAACAAAACACCCACATGCTGCAGGTATACAGAGAGCAATGCCATGTGATACATGTAAACACATAGTTGAAAGAAGTAAAGACTGCACCAAAGAGAAACTCACAAAATTATTGTAAAGAAAAAAACATTCAAATATCAAGTATAAGTTTTTCATTCCGAGCAAACAAACAGTTTTGAATGATAATGAAATCTAAAAGCAGCTTCAGAGCTGGGCTTGGCATTCTGAAGCAAGCTCATCATATCCAGGATAGTTTTTCACTGTGGACAATGTCACTGTGTCCGCTGTGTTGGATACATTCAGATTTCGTGTCTAATGTCGGTGCTTGTGATTACAGACGGTATTACATCTCTACCGATAAGAACTACCATTGACAATCAGCGGAAAGTATTAAGAGCATCGAAGTGCATCAGCAGAGTGTGTTCGTGTAACAGAACGTCGATTTTAGTTAACTAAAGGTAAAATAAGGTTCATTGAAGAGAGTTCATGGGTTTATTTAGGAAGTAAACATACGCAACACCAAGTGTCAGTGTTTTCACGTCTAAGCGTTTACGTGACTATGCGACTCAGTGGCTCACACAATAAGCTCAGTGATTCGAGTTAGCAGCTAACGAGGAAATGGTTGGCTGACCCTAGCTTAAAATCTGTTGGGCCGCACACGAGACCTGACAAGCAGTCCAAGAAGCTCTGAAGCATTGAACGCCGAGGTGACAAAGATTTATAAAAGTCAGTGTTCAAACGGGTACCGTCCACCTTCAGAATTCCCACAGTTTGTTCATGCAAGATGTTATTGAAGGCCCACTTTTAAGCAGCGCAAGTCTTGTGGTACGTGTGGAGCAGAGTGGCGCAGCGGAAGCGTGCTGGGCCCATAACCCAGAGGTCGATGGATCGAAACCATCCTCTGCTAGGCTCGTCTGTTTTCAGGACGTACTAAACAACTGTGCTCCGAAAGGCTTGCTTACAAGTCTGGGATAGGTTTCCAGGAAGAAGCCATTCACCTTCCAAAAATTGGACAAAACAGACTAAACCCAGAAGTTGCCTAACTAAGAAGCAAATCCTAGTGAATATAACCTGTTCGCCACATCTTCTTCAAAGCCCATTCACTTTGTTACCTCAACAGCGTGACATCACCTGTTTGCAACACAAGAACAACAATGGAGGCAACGGTGTACCTGCTGCTAAAGTGACGGTAAACGGTTGGACCACTGTGTTGCTTTGGGTGTACCCAAATGGCTGGCTGTGTTTGCCGGGAGACCAGTGACCAGGTACTGCCGCCTAACTGAAAACCAAACGTAGCCAGAAAGGATTAAGATTTGTCATTCTAGCCTTTCTATAGCAGTGATAACAAGTAGCCCCCTGCAACAATTTTGATGTCTTGTGTGGAAAGAAGATGGATTGGCTTTGCAGAGATTTTCAGAAGTTTTGGGCAGAGGGGCAGGTTTGTGGGACCTTGTGGGGCAATGGTAGCGCATCTGACTCCAGATCAGAAGCTTGCGTGTTCAAATCACATCAAGGTCAACCAAGAGTGACAGGACTGCAGCCTGTTTGAATTAATATGTGACTCAAAGTCTGTGCACATGCCACTGATCGACATCTCCCACCGTTTTTGTTTATAAAGCCTGGAGAGAAGAAGAGGGACTCTCCTTGGAGACAAGCACATTTTGTACATGAATGATTAGTATGTAAGTACAGTGGTGTGAACCGGTGATTGGAGAACTGTCAATCACTCAATGCTCCTGGGCACCGTTGCAACTTTTGTATATGAGCCCCTCCGACTAATTGCAACCTTTTCTTAGCAGAATAAGAAGCATCCGTAACGCATTTTCGCTGTGAGCAGAGTTTGAACCTGCGCGGGGAACCCCCATTGGATTTCAAATCCAACGCCTTAACCTCTCGGCCATCACAGCTCCTCCACTTCACCTGCACCTTTTGGCCTGTGGTGAGAGATGCCTGCTCCCTGCTCCAACAGCGCTGGTTCTTTTGGAGATCATCACATGCCAGAACACTCCCTAGTCAGAAGTCACTTCTCTGGTAAATACCATTAACAGTCGTTGAAGAGACCATTGTGTGTGAAGTGTAAGGTCGTTTAGTCAGGTAAGATTTCATTCAAGGCTGACAGCACTGGTCTCCTACCCCCATGAATAGCATTTTGGTGCAGACGGCACAAGGAGCCTCTCCAGAGCAGCTTGTGTTTGAGACAGGAGATCATCACGTACAAAAGCACTCCCTTCTGAGCAATCACTTTTTAGGTGTGTGTGAGAGGAAGGTCTTTTATTTTTAGACACTGTCCAAGGACTTTGTCTTTCTCTGACAAGCATCAGTAACAAATATGCATTGTTAAGAATTTGTCTAGCTGGCTTGCAAAGCTCATCAGAGCGTGAGCACTGAATGACAGACACTATATTAGGCCTTTGATTGACTACTGCAAGCGCACTTCAAACCTCGATTTGTATTCTTTTCTCAAAGAGGAGAACCTTTCAAGTATAAAGAGAGATTCTACGTGTGCATGTTGACATGCATGGTCTGAAATGACATGCGTCTTTGGCACAACCTCTTTGCATTCACAAGTTGAACAACCTCCAGTTGCAGAAAAATTGCTTGTGTGGAAAGATGGTCTGGCTTCTCAGAGATTTTCAGAAGTTTTGAGCAGAGGGGCAGGTTTGTGGGACCTTGTGGCGCAATGGTAGAGCATCTGACTCCAGATCAGAAGGTTGCGTGTTCAAATCACGTCAAGGTCAGCCGAGAGTGAGGGGACTGCAGCCTGTGATTCCCTTCCAATAGGAGGTTTTTAGTTGCTTGTGGCATACTCGTCCGTCTGTCCAGAAATTCAGGTCCATGACTCATGACGTGTCTCCAGTGAGTTGTTGATGGTGTCAGTGAACACTGTAGACAACTGATCAGCACAGTGCCTCAGGGTGGATGGAGGCACCGAATTTGGCCCAGCTGCTTTGCATGGGTCCTGTGTCTTAGAGAGTCTGTTTACATCCCTTTCAAGTATGGAAAGAGGTGTGAAGGCACATGGAGAAATTTGTGAGCTTTACTGAGTGGTAGAGGTGATGGGGGAGCCGCAAGTGTTGACCGTCTGGGGAGGGGGCCCGGGTAGCTGGACGTTCCATTGTTTTCTGAAAGCACCAGGTGTGAATACATTGTATAGGTGTGAATAGTAGCTGAATTAGAGGGCTTCTGTAAATGGAACTGAATAAAAATGGCAAACAAAACACCCACATGCTGCAGGTATACAGAGAGCAATGCCATGTGATACATGTAAACACATAGTTGAAAGAAGTAAAGACTGCACCAAAGAGAAACTCACAAAATTATTGTAAAGAAAAAAACATTCAAATATCAAGTATAAGTTTTTCATTCCGAGCAAACAAACAGTTTTGAATGATAATGAAATCTAAAAGCAGCTTCAGAGCTGGGCTTGGCATTCTGAAGCAAGCTCATCATATCCAGGATAGTTTTTCACTGTGGACAATGTCACTGTGTCCGCTGTGTTGGATACATTCAGATTTCGTGTCTAATGTCGGTGCTTGTGATTAGAGACGGTATTACATCTCTACCGATAAGAACTACCATTGACAATCAGCGGGAAGTATTAAGAGCATCGAAGTGCATCAGCAGAGTGTGTTCGTGTAACAGAACGTCGATTTTAGTTAACTAAAGGTAAAATAAGGTTCATTGAAGAGAGTTCATGGGTTTATTTAGGAAGTAAACATACGCAACACCAAGTGTCAGTGTTTTCACGTCTAAGCGTTTACGTGACTATGCGACTCAGTGGCTCACACAATAAGCTCAGTGATTCGAGTTAGCAGCTAACGAGGAAATGGTTGGCTGACCCTAGCTTGAAATCTGTTGGGCCGCACACGAGACCTGACAAGCAGTCCAAGAAGCTCTGAAGCATTGAACGCCGAGGTGACAAAGATTTATAAAAGTCAGTGTTCAAACGGGTACCGTCCACCTTCAGAATTCCCACAGTTTGTTCATGCAAGATGTTATTGAAGGCCCACTTTTAAGCAGCGCTAGTCTTGTGGTACGTGTGGAGCAGAGTGGCGCAGCGGAAGCGTGCTGGGCCCATAACCCAGAGGTCGATGGATCGAAACCATCCTCTGCTAGGCTCGTCTGTTTTCAGGACGTACTAAACAACTGTTCTCCGAAAGGCTTGCTTACAAGTCTGGGATAGGATTCCAGGAAGAAGCCATTCACCTTCCAAAAATTGGACAAAACAGACTAAACCCAGAAGTTGCCTAACTAAGAAGCAAATCCTAGTGAATATAACCTGTTCGCCACATCTTCTTCAAAGCCCATTCACTTTGTTACCTCAACAGCGTGACATCACCTGTTTGCAACACAAGAACAACAATGGAGGCAACGGTGTACCTGCTGCTAAAGTGACGGTAAACGGTTGGACCACTGTGTTGCTTTGGGTGTACCCAAATGGCTGGCTGTGTTTGCCGGGAGACCAGTGACCAGGTACTGCCGCCTAACTGAAAACCAAACGTAGCCAGAAAGGATTAAGATTTGTCATTCTAGCCTTTCTATAGCAGTGATAACAAGTAGCCCCCTGCAACAATTTTGATGTCTTGTGTGGAAAGAAGATGGATTGGCTTTGCAGAGATTTTCAGAAGTTTTGGGCAGAGGGGCAGGTTTGTGGGACCTTGTGGGGCAATGGTAGCGCATCTGACTCCAGATCAGAAGCTTGCGTGTTCAAATCACATCAAGGTCAACCAAGAGTGACAGGACTGCAGCCTGTTTGAATTAATATGTGACTCAAAGTCTGTGCACATGCCACTGATCGACATCTCCCACCGTTTTTGTTTATAAAGCCTGGAGAGAAGAAGAGGGACTCTCCTTGGAGACAAGCACATTTTGTACATGAATGATTAGTATGTAAGTACAGTGGTGTGAACCGGTGATTGGAGAACTGTCAATCACTCAATGCTCCTGGGCACCGTTGCAACTTTTGTATATGAGCCCCTCCGACTAATTGCAACCTTATCTTAGCAGAAAAAGAAGCACCCGTAACGCATTTTCGCTGTGAGCAGGGTTTGAACCTGCGCGGGGAACACCCCATTGGATTTCAAATCCAACGCCTTAACCTCTCGGCCATCACAGCTCCTCCACTTCACCTGCACCTTTTGGCCTGTGGTGAGAGATGCCTGCTCCCTGCTCCAACAGCGCTGGTTCTTTTGGAGATCATCACATGCCAGAACACTCCCTAGTCAGAAGTCACTTCTCTGGTAAATACCATTAACAGTCGTTGAAGAGACCATTGTGTGTGAAGTGTAAGGTCGTTTAGTCAGGTAAGATTTCATTCAAGGCTGACAGCACTGGTCTCCTACCCCCATGAATAGCATTTTGGTGCAGACGGCACAAGGAGCCTCTCCAGAGCAGCTTGTGTTTGAGACAGGAGATCATCACGTACAAAAGCACTCCCTTCTGAGCAATCACTTTTTAGGTGTGTGTGAGAGGAAGGTCTTTTATTTTTAGACACTGTCCAAGGACTTTGTCTTTCTCTGACAAGCATCAGTAACAAATATGCATTGTTAAGAATTTGTCTAGCTGGCTTGCAAAGCTCATCAGAGCGTGAGCACTGAATGACAGACACTATATTAGGCCTTTGATTGACTACTGCAAGCGCACTTCAAACCTCGATTTGTATTCTTTTCTCAAAGAGGAGAACCTTTCAAGTATAAAGAGAGATTCTACGTGTGCATGTTGACATGCATGGTCTGAAATGACATGCGTCTTTGGCACAACCTCTTTGCATTCACAAGTTGAACAACCTCCAGTTTCAGAAAAATTGCTTGTGTGGAAAGATGGTCTGGCTTCTCAGAGATTTTCAGAAGTTTTGAGCAGAGGGCCAGGTTTGTGGGACCTTGTGGCGCAATGGTAGCGCATCTGACTCCAGATCAGAAGCTTGCGTGTTCAAATCACGTCAAGGTCAGCCGAGAGTGAGGGGACTGCAGCCTGTGATTCCCTTCCAATAGGAGGTTTTTAGTTGCTTGTGGCATACTCGTCCGTCTGTCCAGAAATTCAGGTCCATGACTCATGACGTGTCTCCAGTGAGTTGTTGATGGTGTCAGTGAACACTGTAGACAACTGATCAGCACAGTGCCTCAGGGTGGATGGAGGCACCGAATTTGGCCCAGCTGCTTTGCATGGGTCCTGTGTCTTAGAGAGTCTGTTTACATCCCTTTCAAGTATGGAAAGAGGTGTGAAGGCACATGGAGAAATTTGTGAGCTTTACTGAGTGGTAGAGGTGATGGGGGAGCCGCAAGTGCTGACCGTCTGGGGAGGGGGCCCGGGTAGCTGGACGTTCCATTGTTTTCTGAAAGCACCAGGTGTGAATACATTGGATAGGTGTGAATAGTAGCTGAATTAGAGGGCTTCTGTAAATGGAACTGAATAAAAATGGCAAACAAAACACTCGCATGCTGCAGGTATACAGAGAACCATGCCATGAGATACATGTAAACACATAGTTGAAAGAAGTAAAGACTGCACCAAAGAGAAACTCACAAAATGATTGTAAAGAAAAAAACATTCAAATATCAAGTATAAGTTTTTCATTCCGAGCAAACAAACGGTTTTGAATGATAATGAAATCTAAAAGCAGCTTCAGAGCTGGGCTTGGCATTCTGAAGCAAGCTCATCATATCCAGGATAGTTTTTCACTGTGGACAATGTCACTGTGTCCGCTGTGTTGGATACATTCAGATTTCATGTCTAATGTCGGTGCTTGTGATTACAGACGGTATTACATCTCTACCGATGAGAACTACCATTGACAATCAGCGGGAAGTATTAAGAGCATCGAAGTGCATCAGCAGAGTGTGTTCGTGTAACAGAATGTCGATTTTAGTTAACTAAAGGTAAAATAAGGTTCATTGAAGAGAGTTCATGGGTTTATTTAGGAAGTAAACATACGCAACACCAAGTGTCAGTGTTTTCACGTCTAAGCGTTTACGTGACTATGCGACTCAGTGGCTCACACAATAAGCTCAGTGATTCGAGTTAGCAGCTAACGAGGAAATGGTTGGCTGACCCTAGCTTAAAATCTGTTGGGCCGCACACGAGACCTGACAAGCAGTCCAAGAAGCTTTGAAGCATTGAACGCTGAGGTGACAAAGATTTATAAAAGTCAGTGTTCAAACGGGTACCGTCCACCTTCAGAATTCCCACAGTTTGTTCATGCAAGATGTTATTGAAGGCCCACTTTTAAGCAGCGCTAGTCTTGTGGTACGTGTGGAGCAGAGTGGCGCAGCGGAAGCGTGCTGGGCCCATAACCCAGAGGTCGATGGATCGAAACCATCCTCTGCTAGGCTCGTCTGTTTTCAGGACGTACTAAACAACTGTGCTCCGAAAGGCTTGCTTACAAGTCTGGGATAGGTTTCCAGGAAGAAGCCATTCACCTTCCAAAAATTGGACAAAACAGACTAAACCCATAAGTTGCCTCACTAAGAAGCAAATCCTAGTTAATATAACCTGTTCCCCACATCTTCTTCAATGCCCATTCACTTTGTTACCTCAACAGCGTGACATCACCTGTTTGCAACACAAGATCAACAATGGAGGTGACGGTAAACGGTTGGACCACTGTGTTGCTTTGGGTGTACCCAAATGGCTGGCTCTGTTTGCCGGGAGACCAGTGACCAGGGGCCCGTTCTTCGTACGTCGCTTACTACATCCAAGATCAAATGACACATCCAAGATCAAATCATCGCGCTAACCGTGAGCTCGCTAATCCGGTTCCCCGAACACACTTGCTGTTGACGATTACTACAGCTGGACGCAGGAATGTGACATCACTGGGCGTCGTAAAAGGGGCTACGCATCGATAGTAGAAACATTGATCGGCAACCCGCTGATTGGTCGGCGAAAATGTCGAAGGGGCGTGCTCGGTATTTTCCGGCAGCAGAGCAAGAACTCTTGAGTGAGGGATTTCAGGAGTTTCAGAGTTTAATTAAAACGCAAGAGAACACTGCAAAGGCTGCAAAAGCAAGGAGAGAGGGCTGGCAGAAAGTTGCTGACAAATCAAACTCGTAGGTAATTTAATAATAATAATAATAATGGATTGGATTTATATAGCGCTTTCCAAGGCACCCAAAGCGCTTTACGATACCACTATTCATTCACTCCCACATTCACACACTGGTGGAGGCAGCTACGGTTGTAGCCAGGCTGCCATATCGCGCCATCGGCCCCTCTGGCCAACACCAGTAGGCGGTAGGGTAGATCTATCATATGACACTATATTGTCCAATATCATATGGCACTATATTATATTATAATATGTTATATTATATCCCCTTTCACATTAGAGCCACAACAGGACCCACAAGAACATGGGAACAAGTAAAAGTGGAATACAGGAGTATTCTACAGAATGGTAATATTTATCTCTTAGATTGCTTTGCGTCTCTTGGCAAGGTAATACTGGCCTGTAATACTCTGTTAGTTTGTTCATAACAGCAACCAAGAAAAGGGCAGAGGAAAAAAAGACAGGTGGTGGTCCTGCACCCCCTCGTCAACAAGTTGGTTAAGTAAATAATACCCTCACGGGAAAATCGATATCTCTCTATGAGCACACTGTCGCGCTGAGCTAAAGGATCCTGTCTATCCCGCAATATACGCTGAATTCTGAGGACTCTCCTTATCAATCTTGCACCTTCCGCAATGGGCTGCTCGCGTATACGGACAGGACATGGCTGCGACAGGCTTCCCAAATCCACCTTCGCTTTTATAGCCGTGGTCTCTCATCTTGATTACACGAAGTAATTTACAATTACTACTCTGAAATATGAATTACATCTGTAATAATCACATACATGTAATAGAATGTTAATAGTACATTTCCCTTTTTTAGGAAATGACCTGTATGTATCTGTGTGAAATCAATAAATGGATCAGGTGCTGCATTGTCTTTAGTTACATTGATAATATTTATTTATGGTGAAACAGTGGTGGAATATCGCTGTTGCTTTCGTATAAATGAAGCGGACATACCTGCGTGGCCGCGATCTAATCCTGTTTACATAAAGTGAACCTGCTCCCGAGCAGGTTTACGCTTACGGCTCTGTTGCTATGACAGCAAGTCCCGGATGAGCTTCGGGGAACCGACTGATCCAGGATCACGCGAAATCGTCAACAATCTAATCCGGCTAACCTACTTAGCGAGGTACGAAGAACGGGCCCCAGGGCCCTGTTTCAGGAAGCCGGTTTAGAAAACTCAGAGTGAAAAACGATACGCAGGGTTGAGTAACCCCGAACTGTCCAACTCGGAATATTCGGTTTCAGAAAGGCTGATAACAATTAGTTCAGTCAACGCGGAGTTGCTTTAACCCCAAATGAAGCGCGCGGACGAGGATACATAAAGCCCTGATAAGCGGAGCACAGATTAAGCGAGTCACCATGGAGACGGAGGGAAAGAAGGCGCGGTCAATGTATTTTACAGCGCTTGAGGCCGAAATTCTGATGGCAGCATATGCCGATAACATGCAAATTCCGCGGAAAAAAGTAAAGTTAGCCACAGCTGCAACAGACAGGGAGCATGCATGGCAAAACATAGCCGACAGAGTCAATGCGTGAGTGTTAATATAAACATTGATCTAGGGATTTCCACCCATTTAACACGTTATTTCATCATATGTTATTTGTTATTTTATACATTTTATTTTGTGACGTGATGTGAGCGCAGGTGCAACCCAACAGGCCCCAAACGTTCCTGGCAGCAAGTAAAAATGAAATATAAAAATATAGTCCAAACAGGTAAGGTGTAATTGTATTATGAGCCATAGTGCTTGGTCTGTTTGTCCGATGTAAATCAATTGCAGTTAGAGGCTACATTAATTTCCTTTCTGTAAGCACTTATTGAAATTATCTGAGCACATTACAAGTACATATTTGCTTACTCTGTATGCTCAAATGTGACCCGTTATAGCCAACAGAAAAAAAGCGGAGGCCCGAAAAACAGGTGGGGGTCCTCCACCACCACCACTCACAGAGGCTGAGCAGTTGGCCCTCAGCCAAAACAGTGGGCGCCCTGTGGCCGAAGGCATCTCTGCGGGGACATCCTCTGAGTCAATAACCCCGCAAGACACAAGTGCCTACATAGGGGGTAAATTCAAAATAATACATGATGTGCATACATCCTTTCTTCACAGTCACCTTTGCAGTGCTACTCATTCATTTGATAAACTCTTTACCATAATGGATTATTTTGTAGTGAAGTTATTTTCCTACTGATTTTGCCTTCCCTCAGTCTTGGTTGTCTTTGAGAGCATAATGACAATGAAGTGTAAGGTGATTGGTATGTTTGTTAATTGCCATTTGGTCCCTTGTAAGTTATAAGTGACCTGTATAAACCTCATATTCTATCAGTTGATGGTGATGGTGTACTGCATCTGGTGCAGCCTCCTGTTGAGCCAGACCAACATGCAGTTTTGAGTAATACTCCACAGATTATATGAGGTTACAGTAGAACAGCAATGTTGTTTATTTCTTTACTACAGGAAAATAATGAAGAAACATTGACAGCTGTTACAGAGGAGGAAGCAACAGAGACACTTTATGAGGTTTACATCTTTTAATACTTTGTGTACAGGAAATACAGGCGACCAATAAAGCCAGTTGAACAAAAAATCTGTTTATTCTTCTTTCAACATGTTGAGGTGATGGGTCAAAAGAAATGATTGTGACATATGGTGTCTCTGACTGCACTTCCATCTTGTATGTCCGTGGGAGGGTCAGGATGTTCATGGTTTGGATCACTGCTGTTTGGTTCAGAAGGACAGTGTTCTCCTCTAATTGTGGCAATGTTGTGAAGAATCACACATGCCACAATAATGTCACATGCCCTTTCTGGGGTGACCCTGAGTCTTTGCAGGCACTGGAACCGGGCCTTAAGCATTCCGATAGTCATTTCAATTCTGGCTCTTGTCCTGAAATTAGCCAGATTATATCACTGCTGTGGGCCCGGTTCAGGGTCAGAATAAGGGGTAAGCAAATAGGGTAAACATGGATACCCCCTATCACCAAGCAAGTAGCCAGTGAACTCTCCTAAGACAGAAGGATACACTTCAGTTCAAATGTCCCTGAAGCAATTGGTCTTTATATATTTTAAAGTATTTTCAACTCACCATGTCCAAATTTTGTGCTCAGTGTACATTCACGGAATATTTGTGAGTCATGGACAGAGCCTGGCCACTTGGCTTCCACATTTGTGATAATGTTGGCAGCATCACATATGATCTTCACAGTGCAGAGAACACAAATTAGCATCCATTACTATGATGAAATAATTTGTTAGTTTGACATGCTACAGGGAACTATGTACCTGTACATTAATGCTGTGGAAAGACTTCCTGTTCACATAGTCTCCTTCATTTACTGAAGGAGCAATGATTGGAATGTGAGTGCCATCTGTACAGCCAATCACACCTGGGAACCGTGAAAATAAATGTAATATTTAAGTAGTAGTTCAAGTATCACCACATCATAAATTAAGTTTTGGTCATCCTGATACCTGCAATTTTGTGGCATCCCTCTTTGATGAATCTTGTGGGTCTATGACCGGGGAACACCACAAACGTGTACAGGAGACGTTTCAGTGCAACTGTAACATTCCTGACTGCCCGACAGACGGTAGCCTTGGAAACGTGCTCAGCGTCACCAATATTGTACAGAAAGCTCCCGTTTGCAAAAAACCGAAGTGCAATACAAATAATATGTACAGAACTGAGAGAATGTCCGCGATGTGTCACATGCGTAATATATGGCCTGAGGATGTTATCCAAATAACTTATAGATTGTGCTGAAAAACGGTAACGTTCGCACAGACAATCATCAGGAAATGATAAAATGTCCAAACGCGCTCTGATCACTCTCTCCCGGCGGAGAGCTCTGCGGAGAATTTGGGCTTCACGATCTACTGGCTCTTCAAGGAAGGGACACGCCATGTCTGACACTGACACCAAATACTCCGCAGAGCTCACCGCCGGGAGAGAGTGATCAGAGCGCGTTTGGACATCTTATCATTTCCTGATGATTTTCTGTGCGAACGTTACCGTTTCTCAGCACAATCTCTAAGTTATTTGGATAACATCCTCAGGCCATATATTACGCATGTGACATCCTCTCAGTTCTGTACATATTCTTGGTACCGCACTCCGTTTCTTTGCAAACGCGAGCTTTCTGTACAATATTGGTGACGCTGAGCACGTTTCCAAGGCTACCGTCTGTCGGGCAGTCAGGAATGTTACAGTTGCACTGAAACGTCTCCTGCACTCGTTTGTGGTGTTCCCCGGTCATAGACCCACAAGATTCATCAAAGAGGGATGCCACAAAATTGCAGGTATCAGGATGAACAAAACTTAATTCATGATGTGGTGATATTTGAACTACTACTTAAATTTTACATTTATTTTCACGGTTCCCAGGCGTGATTGGCTGTACAGATGGCACTCACATTCCAATCATTGCTCCTTCAGTAAATGAAGGAGACTATGTGAACAGGAAGTCTTTCCACAGCATTAATGTACAGGTACATAGTTCCCTGTAGCATGTCAAACTAACAAATTATTTCATTATTAGTAATGGATGCTAATTTGTGTTCTCTGCACTGTGAAGATCATATATGATGCTGCCAACATTATCACAAATGTGGAAGCCAAGTGGCCAGGCTCTGTCCATGACTCACAAATATTCCGTGAATGTACACTGAGCACAAAATTTGGACATGGTGAGTTGAGAATACTTTAAAATATATAAATACCAATTGCTACAGGGACATTTGAACTGAAGTGTATCCTTCTGTCTTAGGAGAGTTCACTGGCTACTTGCTTGGTGATAGGGGGTATCCATGTTTACCCTATTTGCTTACCCCTTACCCTGACCCTGAACCGGGCCCACAGCAGCGATATAATCTGGCTAATTGCAGGACAAGAGCCAGAATTGAAATGACTATCGGAATGCTTAAGGCCCGGTTCCAGTGCCTGCAAAGACTCAGGGTCACCCCAGAAAGGGCATGTGACATTATTGTGGCATGTGTGATTCTTCACAACATTGCCACAATTAGAGGAGAACACTGTCCTTCTGAACCAAACATCAGCAGTGATCCAAACCATGAATATCCTGACCCTCGCACGGACATACAAGATGGAAGCGCAGTCAGAGACACCATATGTCACAATCATTTCTTTTGACCCATCACCTCAACATGTTGAAAGAAGAATAAACAGATTTTTTGTTCAACTGGCTTTATTGGTCGCCTGTATTTCCTGTACACAAAGTATTACAAGATGTAAACCTCATAAAGTGTCTCTGTTTATCTCAGTCGGTGATCCCCACATGCTTCAAAGAGTCCATCATTGTTCCTGTCCCGAAGAAACCCCACCCTGCTTCTCTCAATGACTATCGCCCTGTAGCCCTCACCTCAGTAGTGATGAAGTGCTTTGAACGCCTGGTCAGAGACTTCATCATTTCTTCACTACCAGACACACTGGACCCACTACAGTTCGCTTACCGTCCAAATCGTTCCACAGACGATGCCATCTCTCATCTCCTCCACACATCACTCACTCACTTGGACACTAGAAGGGGGAATTATGTTAAAATGCTCTTCATAGACTACAGCTCTGCATTTAACACCATAATTCCCTCCACACTCACCACCAAGCTGGAGCATCTGGGACTCAGCTCATCTATGTGTCAGTGGATCTCCAACTTCCTAACTGGCAGACCACAGGCAGTAAGGATGGGCGGACATGTCTCAGCCTCCACCACTCTCAGCACTGGAGCCCCCCAGGGGTGTGTTCTGAGCCCCCTGCTGTACTCTTTGTACACATATGACTGTGTGGCCACTACCAGCTCCACCACCATCATCAAGTTTGCTGACGACACCGTCGTGGTGGGCCTGATCTCTGATAACAACGAGACGGCCTACCTGAAGGAGATTAGGAATCTGGAGAACTGGTGCCAGAGGAACAACCTCCTTCTAAACGTCAGTAAGACAAAGGAGCTGATAGTGGACTTCAGCACTAAGCAGGAGAGGAACTACCAGACCCCCGTCATCAACGAGTGCCCAGTGGAGAGAGTGGACAGCTTCAAATACCTCGGAGTTCACATCACGCAGGACCTGTCATGGTCCTGTCACATCAACACCGTGGTGAAAAAGGCCCGACAGCGTCTCTACCACCTCAGACGCTTGAGAGACTTCCAACTGCCCTCCAAGGTGCTCAGGAACTTTTACTCGTGCACCATAGAGAGCATCCTGGCGGGAAACATCTTAACCTGGTTCAGGAACAGCACCATGCAGGACAGACGAGCTCTACAGAGGGTTGTGCGGTCAGCTGAGCGCACCATCCGCTCCGAGCTCCCTGACCTGCACTCAATCTACAGCAGGCGGTGCTGGACCAAGGCCAGGAAGATCGTGAAGGACCTCAGCCATCCCAACAACAGACTGTTCTCTCTGCTGAGGTCAGGAAAGCGATTCCGCTCCCTGAAGACCAACACAGAGAGACTGAGGAGGAGCTTCTTCCCGCAGGCGATACGGTCTCTCAATCACACCACCACACAGTACTGACCCACACATATGGTTCTTACACACACACTGGACTTTCTGGACTTTGGTTTTGCACAACACTGGTCACTATATTCTTCATTTCCGGTTAATACTTGTACAGCTGCTGTTATTGTGTATATATTTATTTAGATTTAGATTTCTTCATACATTCTTATATAGTTCTATATTGTGTATTTTGTTGTACAGTTATTTTATTTTCAACTTTAATTTATATATTTATCTTTATCTTATTCTTCCCAGTTAAATTTACCCTTCATTCTAATTTGTGTTGTACAGTTATTTCATTTTTAACCTTAATTTATATTTTATTCCTTCCTAGTTAAATTTACCCTTTTTAATTTTTCATATTTATTTCCTATCTTATTCATAGCCTTTTCCTTTTTTGTTCTCTTTAGGTCACGAGCAGTTGTCCAAGCATTTCACTACATATCGTACTGTGTATGACTGTGTACGTGACAAATAAAATTTGAATTTGAATTTGAATTTGATTTGTTGCTTCCTCCTCTGTAACAGCTGTCAATGTTTCTTCATTATTTTCCTGTAGTAAAGAAATTAACAACATTGCTGTTCTACTGTAAACTCATATAATCTGTGGAGTATTACTCACAACTGCATGTTGGTCTGGCTCAACAGGAGGCTGCACAGCTCATGGGCGCGTCACTGCAACTCCCCCTGGCTTCTGCTCCGCGGCTGCTGAGTGAACCCTCATCTGGGACTCTCCTCAGCTCTTACTGGGACAGTGGCGCGGCTGCCCCTCTGTTGGTCTTCCTTGGTCTCTTGTGTTCTGGGGGTCTCTGGATGTCTGGAGTTTTGATCTCCTCCATACCTGCTTCATACCCTGGAGGACGGGGCTTTGGCTCCCCACACTCCCTAGCAGATCGTTACATGGAGAAACCTTTGGAATGCAAGCATGCTGATCCATACAGGTATGCACACAGGTGTACACACGGGTATTCACAGACGCGGACTACAGCTTTCTTGGCTGCTGCCTCAAAGCACATTGTGCGCTGTCTATCTTGCGTGCTGCACAATATCGTTTATTATTTAGTATCTACTGATATCTACTGCTAGCTAGTTTATTGTGATGGTGCCGTTTTTTTTTATTATGTTGCTCCTTGTTGTTTGCTTTCTCTTCTGTTTTTTTTTCTCCATACAGGTGACCCAGGTGTTTTGTTTTTTTTGTTTGTTTGTTTTTTTCTTTCTTCCCCCCCTTCTCACCGTCTCTTCTCCCCTTTGTTTTTCTCTCTCTCCCTCTCTTTCTTTCATTCTCTCTCCCTGTCCTATCCCCCAGTTATGTCTGTCCCGTTTGTAGCAACTGAAAATAAAATAAATTCATAATTAGAATAAAGGTCAATCAAATGGACCAATATGGCAAGGCCATGATGATCCACTTGGTAAAATAAATCCGCTTGGCATCTTTCTTCGCCTTAAGACAACAATTCTGATGGCCAAAGATCCAAACGGGACACAAAAAAAAACAAAAAAAAAACAAAAAAAACAAAAAAACAAAACAAAACAGGAGGCTGCACCAGATGCAGTACACCACCACCATCAACTGATAGAATATGAGGTTCATACAGGTCACTTATAACTTACAAGGGACCAAATGGCAATTAACAAACATACCTATCACCTTACACTTCATTGTCATTATGCTCTCAAAGACAACCAAGACTGAGGGAAGGCAAAATCAGTAGGAAAATAACTTCACTACAAAATAATTCATTATGGTAAAGAGTTTATCAAATGAATGAGTAGCACTGCAAAGGTGACTGTGAAGAAAGGATGTATGCACATCATGTATTATTTTGAATTTACCCCCTATGTAGGCACTTGTGTCTTGCGGGGTTATTGACTCAGAGGATGTCCCCGCAGAGATGCCTTCGGCCACAGGGTGCCCACTGTTTTGGCTGAGGGCCAACTGCTCAGCCTCTGTGAGTGGTGGTGGTGGAGGACCCCCACCTGTTTTTCGGGCCTCCGCTTTTTTTCTGTTGGCTATAACGGGCCACATTTGAGCATACAGAGTAAGCAAATATGTACTTGTAATGTGCTCAGATAATTTCAATAAGTGCTTACAGAAAGGAAATTAATGTAGCCTCTAACTGCAATTGATTTACATCGGACAAACAGACCAAGCACTATGGCTCATAATACAATTACACCTTACCTGTTTGGACTATATTTTTATATTTCATTTTTACTTGCTGCCAGGAACGTTTGGGGCCTGTTGGGTTGCACCTGCGCTCACATCACGTCACAAAATAAAATGTATAACATAACAAATAAAATAACATATGATAAAATAACGTGTTAAATGGGTGGAAATCCCTAGATCAATATTTATATTAACACTCACGCATTGACTCTGTCGGCTATGTTTTGCCATGCATGCTCCCTTTCTTTTGCAGCTGAGGCTGTGTTACTTTTTTCCGCGGAATTTGCATGTTATCGGCATATGCTGCCATCAGAATTTCGGCCTCAAGCGCTGTAAAATATATTGACCGCGCCTTCTTTCCCTCCGTCTTCATGGTGACTCGCTTAATCTGTGCTCCGCTTATCAGGGCTTTATGTATCCTCGTCCGCGCGCTTCACTTGGGGTTAAAGCAACTCCGCGTTGATTGAACTAATTGTTATCAGCCTTTCTGAAACCGAATATTCCGAGTTGGACAGTTCGGGGTTACTCAACCCTGAGTATCGTTTTTCACTCTGAGTTTTCTAAACCGGCTTCCTGAAATAGGGCCCTGGCCCTGTTTAGTGCAAACTCTGAGTAAGTATACCCTGAGTTAACGAAAACTCTGGGTTTTCGGTTTCACAAAGCGAGTTTAGATTAATTCTGAGTGAGTCACTATGACGACACACTCCGTGAAGCTAACCTGCCCCCTAGCAGGTTTACTTCAACTAACCCTGACTGTCTCCGCCTCTTTGTCGGAAACCTGACTTTAGGAAGTGTCAGACATGGCGTGTCCCTTCCTTGAAGAGCCAGTAGATGTTGAAGCCCAAATTCTCCGTAGAGCTCTCCGCCGGGAGAGAGTGATTAGAGCG
Source organism: Maylandia zebra (assembly GCF_041146795.1). Classification (NCBI taxonomy): domain Eukaryota; kingdom Metazoa; phylum Chordata; class Actinopteri; order Cichliformes; family Cichlidae; genus Maylandia; species Maylandia zebra. Next base: position 19,259,789 of record NC_135188.1, on the reverse strand, counting down.
CGTTTGGACATTTTATCATTTCCTGATGATTTTCTGTGTGTTTATCATTTCCTGATGATTTCCTGTGTGGACGTTACCGTTTTTCAGCACAATCTACACTTTATTTGAATAACATCCTCAGGCCTAATATTGCTCATGTGACACATCGTGGACATCCTCTCAGTTCTGTACATATTATTTGTATTGCACTTCGCTTTTTTGCAAACGGGAGCTTTCTGTATAATATTGGTGACGCTGAGCACATTTCCAAGTCTACCGTCTGTCGGGCAGTCAGGAATGCTACAGTTGCACTGAAACGTCTCCTGTACTCGTTTGTGGTGTTCCCCGGTCATAGACCCACAAGATTTATCAAAGAGGGATTCCACAAAATTGCAGGTAGCAGGATGCACTTGAAAGTCCTGCCGGTTAATGTTGATACCTTTAGTTCTCTAGAGGTCCTTGCATGTGAGCTGACTGGACCCATTCCCACTATCATATCTACTGTATACCGCCCCCCCAAACCTAACCCTGTCTTCCTCAGTGACTTTGCTAATCTACTAACCCATCTTTCATCTCTCTCCCCAAATGTGATCTTGGTGGGAGATTTCAACATTCACATGGACAATAATGACCTTCTGCTCACCAGAGACTTTTCCTCCTCTCTCGAAGGCTCTGAATTTAAACAATTTATTGACTTCCACAGTCACTCTAAAGGACACACCCTGGACTTGGTCTGCTGTTCTGGTCTTACTCCCTTGAATCTTTCTGCTACTGAAATCCCCATAACTGACCACTTCCTCCTTTCATTTAACCTCACTCTCTGCTGCTCTTCTACCAAGCCAACCCGTCTCATCTTGTTCCGCAACATCAAGAACATTGATATGGACATTCTCACTACCAGTTGGGACAATGTTCAGATTCCGGACTTCTATTCTACTCCTGATGATTTGTTGTTATATTATAATAATTGTCTACGCACTGTCCTTGATTCTCTGGCTCCTGTAAAAACCCACTCTGTTTCCTTCACTCGCTCTGCTCCCTGGTTTACCTCTGACCTCCGAGCTCTGAAGGCCAAAGCTCGGCAGCTAGAGCGTAAATATAAGAAATCTGGTTTAACTGTTGATTCAGAAATCTATAAATACCATGTACTTCAGTATAAAGACTCCATTAACAAGGCCAAACAAAGCTTCTACTCTGGTATTATCAGTTCTTATGAGGGTAATGCTAGGACTCTGTTTTCAGTTTTCAACAAACTAATTCAACCCCCCAACGCTTTACCACCACACTTCTATTCCTCTGAAACATGCAACACCTTGATGCTGTTCTGGACTACGAAAATCGATAACATCCACCAGCAACTCAGATCAAATGTTGTGTCTACGCCCTCTCCAGAACCTTTTCTCCTTTTTGAGCCGTTTTCCACTTTTCATCTTCCTGATTTATCTGATATTTCCGAGTTAATATGTAAATCAAAGCCTGCCACATGTCATCTTGACCCCATGCCCACAGGGCTTGTGAAATCCTGCCTCTCTTCTTTACTCCCACTCATCTGTGCTATCATTCACTCTTCTCTCACCACCGGTATCGTTCCCTCCTTATTGAAGACTGCTCTAGTCACTCCTATACTGAAAAAACCTTCTTTAGATCCTAACAACTTTAACAACCTCCGTCCGATTTCCAATCTACCCTTCATTTCTAAGATACTCGAAAAAGTGGTTGCAGCTCAACTTCATTTACACCTGGTTAATAATAACATCTATGAGAGATTTCAATCTGGTTTTCGCTCATGTCACAGTACCGAAACTGCTCTACTTAAAGTCACTAACGATCTCTTAATCGGAGCTGACTCTGGTCTTCTCACCATTCTCGTCCTTTTAGATCTGAGCTCAGCCTTTGACACCATTTCTCACTCTGTCCTTCTAAGCAGACTTTCCTCTCTCGGCATCTCTGACACACCCCTCGCCTAGTTTCAATCATATCTCCTCGACCGTTCCCAGTTTATTCAACTAAGATCATTCCGCTCTCGCCTATTCCCCGTCACCTCTGGTGTACCCCAAGGCTCAGTTTTAGGCCCTCTTCTCTTTATAATATACATCCTCCCTCTAGGTACCATCTTCCGCAAATTTGATCTTCAGTTTCACTGTTTTGCTGATGACACCCAGTTATATCTCTCTTGCAAACCTGATTCCTCCCTCCCACCTTGTTCCCTTACAGAATGTCTATCCGAGTTAAAATCCTGGTTTACCTCTAATTTTCTAAAGCTCAATGAGGATAAAACTGAGATCCTCCTTATTGGCACCAAATCCAACCTTTTGAAGGCAAACCATTTCTCACTTACCATCGATAACTCCACAGTTTTCCCTTCTCCTCAGGTTAAGAGCCTTGGTGTCATCCTAGACAGTTCACTTTCTTATAAATCACACATCAATAACCTCACCCGTTCTGCCTACTTCCATCTACATAACATTAACAGATTGCTTCCTTCTCTTTCCACCCAGTCTACGTCCATTCTTGTACATAGTCTTGTTACCTCCCGTATTGACTACTGCAATTCTCTTCTGCATGGTCTCCCCCAAAAATCCCTCCATAAGCTTCAACTGGTTCAGAACTCTGCTGCTCGCATTATCACCAGAACCCCCTCTTACCAGCACATCACCCCTGTTCTTCAGGAACTTCACTGGCTCCCTGTGAAATTCCGGATAATTTTCAAACTTTTTCTGCTCACCTTCAAGGCCATTCATAACCTCGCTCCTTCTTACCTTTCTGACCTGTTAACCACCACTTGTTCTGCCCGTTCACTTCGTTCTTCTTCTTCTGTCCAGCTTACTGTACCTTCCTTCCGCCTCACCACCATGGGAAGCAGAGCTTTCAGCTGCTCTGCTCCCAGGCTGTGGAATTCTCTGCCCCCTGAAATAAGAAATATTGGTTCTCTCCCCCAGTTTAAATCCCAACTCAAAACTCATCTGTTCAAATCTGCATATTCACTGTGAATACACTGTTTGTTCATTTTATCTTGTGCGTTATTTTATTGTTCTTATTCTGCCATTGTTTTACTAAGTGTTTTATCCTATTGTAAAGTGTCCTTGGGTGACTTGAAAGGCGCTCATAAATAAAATTTATTATTATTATTATGAACAAAACTTAATTCATGATGTGGTGATACTTGAACTACTACTTAAATTTTACATTTATTTTCACGGTTCCCAGGTGTGATTGGCTGTATAGATGGCACTCACATTCCAATCATTGCTCCTTCAGTAAATGAAGGAGACTATGTGAACAGGAAGTCTTTCCACAGCATTAATGTGCAGGTACATAGTTCCCTGTAGCATTTCAAACTAACAAATTATTTCATTATTAGTAATGGATGCTAATTTGCGTTCTCTGCACTGTGAAGATCATATGTGATGCTGCCAACATTATCACAAATGTGGAAGCCAAGTGGCCAGGCTCTGTGAGTGGTGGTGGTGGTGGAGGACCCCCACCTGTTTTTCGGGCCTCCGCTTTTTTTCTAGTGGCCATAACGGGTCACATTTGAGCATACAGAGTAAGCAAATATGTACTTGTAATGTGCTCAGATAATTTCAATAAGTGCTTACAGAGGGGAAATTAATGTAGCCTCTAACTGCAATTGATTTACATCGGACAAACAGACCAAGCACTATGGCTCATAATACAATTACACCTTACCTGTTTGGACTATATTTTTATATTTCATTTTTACTTGCTGCCAGGAACGTTTGGGGCCTGTTGGGTTGCACCTGCGCTCACATCACAAAATAAAATGTATGAAATAAAAAATAAAATAAAATATAATAAAATAACGTGTTAAATGGGTGGAAATCCCTAGATCAATGTTTAAATTAACACTCACGCATTGACTCTGTTTTGCCATGCATGCTCCCTTTCTTTTGCAGCTGAGGCTGTGTTACTTTTTTTCTGCAAAATTTGCATGTTATCGGCATATGCTGCCATCAGAATTTCGGCCTCAAGCGCTGTAAAATACATTGACCGCGCCTTCTTTCCCTCCGTCTCCATGGTGAGTCGCTTAATCTGTGCTCCACTAATCAGGGCTTTATGTATCCTCGTGCGTGCGCTTAACTTGGGGTTTAAGCAACTCCGCGTTGACTGAACTAATTGTTATCAGCCTTTCTGAAACCGAATATTCCGAGTTGGACAGTTCGGGGTTACTCAAACCTGAGTATCGTTTTTCACTCTGAGTTTTCTAAACCGGCTTCCTGAAATAGGGCCCAGGTACTGCCGCCTAACTGAAAACCAAACGTAGCCAGAAAGGATTAAGATTTGTCATTCTAGCCTTTCTATAGCAGTGATAACAAGTAGCCCCCTGCAACAATTTTGATGTCTTGTGTGGAAAGAAGATGGATTGGCTTTGCAGAGATTTTCAGAAGTTTTGGGCAGAGGGGCAGGTTTGTGGGACCTTGTGGGGTAGCGCATCTGACTCCAGATCAGAAGCTTGCGTATTCAAATCACATCAAGGTCAACCAAGAGTGACAGGACTGCAGCCTGTTTGAATTAATATGTGACTCAAAGTCTGTGCACATGCCACTGATCGACATCTCCCACCGTTTTTGTTTATAAAGCCTGGAGAGAAGAAGAGGGACTCTCCTTGGAGACAAGCACATTTTGTACATGAATGATTAGTATGTAAGTACAGTGGTGTGAACCGGTGATTGGAGAACTGTCAGTCACTCAATGCTCCAGGGCACCGTTGCAACTTTTGTATATGAGCCCCTCCGACTAATTGCAACCTTATCTTAGCAGAAAAAGAAGCTCCCGTAACGCATTTGTGAAGAGGTGTGAAGGCACATGGAGAAATTTGTGAGCTTTACTGAGTGGTAGAGGTGACGGGGGAGCCGCAAGTGTTGACCGTCTGGGGAGGGGGCCCGGGTAGCTGGACGTTCCATTGTTTTCTGAAAGCACCAGGTGTGAATACATTGGATAGGTGTGAATAGTAGCTGAATAAGAGGGCTTCTGTAAATGGAACTGAATAAAAATGGCAAACAAAACACACAGACCATCAGGGTGTACACTTCACCCCTGGCGTCGTTTCCCACCTCTAAATTTTAAATACACGTAGACACTGATGGCTATCAGGAGGGGCTATGCGCTTACCTCCTGGGTTTTAAATGCACCTTAAAACACACATGCATTAACACTACATATGAGCGGGCGGAGGGAGGTTTGGAGTCTTCTCACACCCCCGCTCTCTGCGACCTGCTGGAGCAGGGGGCCAGGAGGAGGAGTTGGCCGTCCGACTGGGGTCTGGAGTGTGGGGCCTTCCTGCTGCTGCGGAGTCGGGGTGGTCTGCTTCTCCCCACCACAGGGAAAAGGGTAACACCACCTGGGTCTGTGTGCAGTTTCCCCCTCCAGGGGCCTAGACCCGGGGCTTAGAGTATGCTTGGGGAGTGTAACTGTGTGTACAGTGTCTCTATGTCTGTCTCCACGTTGGTTGAGTGTTGAGTAATTGCATATGAGAGCATGAGGGTGGGAATGGATGTTTGTATCTGTGTGTGCCTGTATGTCTGTGTCTATATGTCAGGTTGGGTATCAGATGCCACATCTCTGGGGACATCTCAGGCCCTCAAAGGTATGGAGGCCTATCTCCCCCTACCACTTCCCCTGCCAGTGGCAGACGCCCTCAGACATTATTGCGTTTGTGGTTCTTTGTGGCTCACCCCTTGTTGGCTGCTTATTGGGGCCTGGAGCCTGGGGCTCGCTCGGGCCACTTCGGGGGTGGGGTGCCCTCAGCCTCTCGGCCCGGGGCTCGTTCACTCAGGCACAGCTGGCTGCCGGCGGAGCTCACGGGCACGTCACTGCCACCCCCCCTGGCTAATGCTCCACGGCTGCTGAGTGACCACGCATCTGGGACTCTCCTCAGCTCTCTCTGGGATAGTGGCGCGTTTGCCCCTCTGTTGGTTTTCCTTGGTCTCTTGTGTTCTGAGGGCCTCTGGATGTCTGGAGTCTTGATCTCCTCCATACCTGCTTCATGCCCTGGAGGACGGGGCTGTGGCCCCCCCACACCCTCTAGCAGATCATTACATGAAGGAACCTTTTAAAAACAAGCGCGTCCATGCTCACAGGTGTACACACGGGTGATCACACCCACAAACTACACCCTTTTTGGCTCCTACCTCAAAGCACACTGTGTGCTGTCGATATTACGTGCTGCACAATAATGTTTAATATTTAGTATTTACTGTTATATTCCCATATATCATTGTGATGTTGTTTATTGTATTGCTCTCATTTTCTTCTGCTTGTTTTCTTTTTTCTTTCTCAACAGGTGATCCAGGTGATTGATATATGTATTTTTTGTCTGCTTATTTAGTTGGTTTTTGTTTTCTTGCCCTTTATCCCCGTTCCTCTTCTCCGCAGTTTTTTCCCCCCTTCCTTTCTCCCTTTTCTTTTCCTCATTCACGTCTGTCCCGTATCTAGCAAGCAAAAATAAAAAATAAATAAAAGAAACAAGAAAAGGTGAATCAAATAGACCATCACGGCAAGACTGGGATGGTCAATTTGGTAAAGTAAATCGGTTGAGCATCTTTCTTCGCCTTTAGACAATAATTCTGATGGCAAAAGAACCAAACGGGACAGGCAAAAAAAAAAAAAAAAAAAAAAAAAAAAGAATAAAAAAGAATAAAAAACATGCAAATTAAGAAAATATCTTTAAAACTTTGGTAAATAATAAATGTTATTCTATATAAAAAAAAATAGAGGTTCCTGACAAAGTCAAAAAGCCTTGATACAATAAACACATTTATGTTATTCTTTTATGCATTTAAAATTTAAAACGGGTCAGTGCCGACCCTAACACAAGAGGAAGGGTAAATGTAGTACAATGTAAAACTGTAGCTCTTTCTCTGTCCACTAGGTGGAGATGTGGGCTCAATTTCATCACCCACTATGTTAAAAACAGGTGGTGATCAGGTGGTAATCAGCCACCTGTTTTTCTCTGCGAAAAAATGCGGCTGAGTGAAAGAGCAACTAGACACTTCAAAATAGTGTACGTGAGTGCTGATGAGAAGAAAGCATTGATACCTCAAACCAAAGTTCTTTTTCGGCTGATTATGTGTTTGTTTATTAAATATTTTTTGTGTTATCCTGATATATCATATCACGTTGTTTAAGCATTACACATGCTGTATGCTTTATAGTTTTGTTGATCTTTTTTGATTAACCTCAGATGTGAGGTTTTAATACTTTTTTAAACACCTGGATCACCTGTTGAGAAAAAAAAAAGAAAACAAGCAGAAGAAAACGAGAGTAATAGAATAAACAACATCACAATGATATATGAGAATATGACAGTAAATACTAAGTCTTAAACATTATTGTGCAGCACGTAATATCGACAGCACACAGTGTGCTTTAAGGTAGGAGCCAAAAAGGGTGTAGTTTGTGTGTGTGATCACCCGTGTGTACACCTGTGAGCATGGACGCGCTTGTTTTTTTCAAAAGGTTCCTTCATGTAATTTGGTAAAGTAGCCGCGCCACTGTCCTAGAAAGAGCTGAGGAGAGTCCCAGATGAGGGGTCACTCAGCAGCCGCAGAGCAGAAGCCGGGGGGGGGGGGGTGCATTTAAAACCCAGGAGGGCATGGAGCTACCTGCCAGATAGCAGCAGATAAGCGCATGGTCCCTCCTGCTAGCCCTCAATGTCTACGTGTATTTAAAATTGAGAGGTGGGCAACGACGCCAGGGGTGAGGTTGTACACCCTGATGGTAATTTGGATTCCGTGTTTCGTGCCCACCCCCAAGATCCTATATGTATGTGTAATGACAGTGTGAGTAATGTGGATGTCTAAGTTGTGGGATAAAATTGAGGCAGAGGCAGCCTGAAGGGGACAGAGGGGGGGGGTAGCCTCCTCTGCACCCTGGTGACACACCTTTACTCCAAGGCCCTGCATGTGTGGGTGGTTGTGGTGGAGCGGGAAGATGGAGGCAGCTGGAGATGGGGAGGGAAGGAAGGGAGGGGCAAGTGACCCCTCCCTGGGGCCATCTCCCCCACTGACCCCAGTAGGCACCCCCATACTCCGCGACCCGCCAGATGGGCCTGGGCCCAGTGCAGCAGCGCCTCCCGGCCCCACAGAGCCCGGGACAGTCCACCCAACCCCACCACAGAGAAAACTGCACCCACCCCATCATCCACTCATCTTCCAGACTACATAAGACAATAGACGCCCAGGCTGAGATCTTCCTCCACCTCTCCTGTATCTCCCCCTCCTGCAGAGAGAGTTCCTGAAGAGAGGAAAGCTCCTGCAAGATGTGACAACCTCCCTCACCAGTTGAAGAGCCCCCCAGGTGGCTCGACGCACCGGCGGCACCCTGCGCCAGGGCTGGGCCCCCATACACCCACCCGCCTACAACCCCGGCAACACACCAACCAAGACCAAAGCCCCCAAGGCCCAGCCAGGGGCTTTTTTAAACTCTGAATTCACAAAGAGATTCAGTCCAGCACATTTTTTCCCCTCAGAGTGATGTTTACAATAAATAAAGTCCCAGACTGAGAATCAGTTTTAAGCATAGTAAGCAAGCAAGATCAAAAGATTTGTTGTCATTGTAATGATGCATGAACACATGTTATGTATGCCACAAAATGGCCTCTGTGAGATGCACTTCACCCACGTACACACACACACACACACACACACAAACACAGTTTGTTACTGCCAGATGCAACGTTTATTCTGAGTTTTTATTCGTTTTGACAGTCCACCGTCTGGACAGCTCCCGTCTCAGCTGATCCCCACTTCCCCTCCGCTCCTCTCCCGTCTCACAAAAAAGGAGAAGGAAACCGTCATCAGCCCAAACTCCATCAACTGTGTTCTCACCTGCTTCTCCAGCACCACCCTGTTGAGCTCACTGCACCACTCCTTCCCTGCAGCCGCGCCCAGGGCCACACCTCCGCCACAGCCTCCTTACAAGAATGTGTTAAGTTCTAATAGTGACCAGTAGGAAACCACCACACACACTGAAAATGGAGTAACGCAAGGTTTATTTTTCCTCTAAAGCAGACTAGTGGCTGAAGACAAAGTTCTGGACTGCAATCAAAGGCCCAAAGCTGCCATGGTTAGAAATGTTAGACTGGCTACACACAGGAAAAAGTGGTACGTCAAGGGAAAGAGCAGCCAAACACATATCAATCTTGCATTTTTCTGAGAAAGGCTTTCCATCCACCTTATCAGGGCTTCTGTTATTAAGGAGTAGGTTTCCACACCAGATCCTGGGACTTCAGCTCTCAAACTTCAGAAGTTTGAGAGCTGAAGTCTTTACCAACTTCCTCTCATTGGTTCCTTTTTAATTCCAGAGTAGGCTATTCCTCCATGAACTCAGCACACCGAGCATCTCCACTCCAGTAATTTTATCACAGCAAATCCACAGGAATCCTGATTAAAACGAGTCCTCCCTCCAGTGTCATTTGATTATTTTAAAAGCAAAAACTTCCAGGTTAGGTTAAAAATAATTTCCTTTGAAATGTGCACTTTTCTCATGTCTCATGTCAACTGGCTTCCATGCTGTAACAGTGCACTCCAAAGAGCTGGCAGCTGGACTAGAGTAGAATCTCCACTCCACATGGTTGTGGCCCACACCTCACAGCTCACACAAAAACACAGCATGCGATTATTAAAATGAAAAATAATACCAACCCAATGCTTAGTGGGGGATTTTCTCAATTTTCCACCATGCCACATTCTGCAACACACACAAATCAAGTGAATCCACCCTAAAGATTGTTCATTAGCTCAGCAACCCTCTGCTGAGGTTTCATTGAAATGAATTACACTGAATTATAAGTGTGGTTGGGTGGGTTGTGCTCTCTGCTTTGATTCTTCTCTCTCCTTCTCTGGAGGATGATGTTAGCTGTCAGTAGTTTGTGGTGGTAAACTCAGGTGGTTTGATTGTGTTTCACAACAGCTACAGGTAAGCTGCATGTCTGCACCTTATTGTAGGTTACCCACAGTTTGGTTTATAGTGTAACCGCCTCTTAATTCCAGCTGCTGTGTAGGAAACATCATTCCTACAGTTGCAATCATTAAATGCAGAATAATAGGACTATTTTATTTTTAGCACTCTGTCTCCAGTGGCAGCTGGTGTTGATGCCTTTTGGCATTCTGGCCACACTTAAAATTAAGAGTTTACAACCTGCAGCGGTCTGTTCTCAGATCTGCTGTCTTGCCTGCATTGTCCTCTCTGGAAAAGAGCAGCTAGGGGTGGGACTTTTCTCCCAGAGATTTCCTGGGGCCTGGGTTCTGGTTGCCATTTTCTATTATAGAGTGATTGTTTTGCCAGAGCTATCGCGGGTGAAACTGATGCTACACAGTTCAGGTGGCAGCCTTGTAGGGTTTTATTTCTCACCTCTGAGCCCCTGTTGGACAGCACAGCATGGCGAAGATGATGTCACATCCTATGGTGTGATCATGTCAGTTTTTATAGCCATTTTAATGACATTCCAGAAGCTGAGAAATATTAAAATATACAAAGGGAGATGAAAAGAGGAAAAAAAGATTCTTCTCCTGCTATATCAGCGCTTATGTGGTGGTACTCTCTGAGTGGCAACACCTATCGTTCAGGAGAATATTGTAGTGGCTATTCAGCTCTCTTGGTTGCTGTGGGCGGCCGGCGTCTCCTTTAGTACATTCTGCTACTAACACTCACACACATCCTCTCTCTCTCTCTGTCTGTAACGCTCTCTCTCTCTCTCTCTCTCTCTCTCTCTCTCTCTCACACACACACACACACACACACACAGCAAAATTGTATATTTGTCTACAGAAAGTATACGGTGCTCCTTTAGGGAAACCAAATATGTCTGGCACAACAAAACATTCAGACCATAATTTTGCCTGTTACAACTGGCAGGACATGTTTAAACAAACAAACAAACAAACAAACAAACAAACAAACAAACAAACAAACAAACAAACAAACAAACAAACAAACAAACAAGCAAGCAAGCAAGCAAGCAAGCAAGCAAACAAACAAACAAACAAACAAACAAACAAACAAACAAACAAACAAACAAACCTGTGTGGCCTTTTGGATATTTTAGCTTGTGGATATGGACAATACTTTTATTTTTATTGCACAAAAGGATGAGAGTATGAAGTGGAGACTGCTCCAGGACAGAAACAACTGCAGTATACTGTTAACACAACTTTGGCTTCTCGCCTCCACTTGCTAATGCTAAGTTAGCCAAGAACCCAGAATTATTTTGTTTTGTAAAAGTTGTAAAGGTGAAATATTCTTTTTGGGAAGACCAGAGAGCAGGGCATTACAGTAATCAATGCGACTGGTAATAAAAGCATGCATCAGCATCTCCGTGTTGGCCCGAGAGAGAATAGGGTGGACTCTGGCTATATTTTTTAGATGATAAAATCCAAATTTGGTTACATGTTTAATATGTGGGATAAAACCAAGCTCAGAGTCGAAAATAACACCCAGGCATTTTCACTTGTAGTGAAGGACATAGTGAAAATGCCTGTAATTTAGACAAGAGTTTCTCTTTCTGAGCCTCAGGACCGATGATTAAAATTTCAGTTTTTGCCCTGGTTAAGCTGCAAAAAGTTTTCTGCCATTTTATATCTAGAATACAGTTAATACAGTGTTGAATACAGTGTTGTCGGCTTTGTTTTCATACCTAAGTACTAAGAGAAAAATCATGTGTGTCCTCATTATTATAGGGATTTGTGTTGTTGTGTGGGGCTGGAGCCTCAGGTATATACTGTCAAATAGTAATTATGAGTGTGGTTCAGGTTTTTTGTTTTTTTTAAGCAATATGAAAGTAATGTAACAGGTAGTATAATGAATGTCTTTCTCCTGGGTGTAATTAAGTGCATTACTTTTAAGAAAAATGTTTTGTGTAGGAACCTTTTTACTTTACTTTACTGAGTAATGTCCCAACACTGATCGCAACAAAGAGGGACATACCTCCAACATGCACAAATATTTGACCACACAGAATTAATTTGCATGAATGTAAGTAATGTCTTTGATATTCTGCTTAGTGGTGGTGGTGACTCTCAAAGTGGAGTCAGTGAGAATCAATAAGGAATCCAGTCGATAAATGATATCAATAATGGAATCAGAATCGCTAAATTCTTATTAATTTCGTCCTTACTGCTAGTATTTACTAATATCTTAGGACTCCACGCCTTCATCTAAATATGACAAAAGCAATCTGCAATAAAACGAGGATTTTGACTGGGTCAGTGTTTATATTCCATCTTTTACATACAGAAAACAGTTCAGAAAGAGATCAAATTATCATCATTTATGTCAGGCAAGCTTAAAAATCAGTTGATATAAACAGGGCCTAAGTATAGTTCACACAGAAAAATAACATAGTAAGCTCCTTCTTCACCCTTTAAATCATGTATTCACAGGCAGAAATTTCTAAGAATTTTAAATGAAACATCATAAAGTTATGCATTCATGTCTGTCTATATCTGTGTTAAATCTCTATGATCTCTAAAAATGATATAGATAGCTATTAATTTTCCTATTTCAAAGTAGGTACACTTTTTATGGATTCATGCAATACACTGCAATAAGACAAAAATATTGATTATATAAAGCTTGTATTGAAACAAAATTGAGAATTAAAAACCAGAGAAGTGCAAAGGAGACCTTATTTCTTAAAGCCCTTCTCACCCTAGCAGCTTTCTATCTACGTATTTACCTTTTCATTATCAAAGAGAGAAACAGCTTTAAAATTATGATTAAAAAAGTAGAAATCATTATAAATCAGAAACACTCTTTCCACTGATATATTTTCTAATTATGAAACATAAAACCTGAAACATAAAACCTGGTCATTGTATTAACTCAGAAGAATATTTTAGAAATTGCTGGTAAACTAAAGTTAAATCAATAGAATGAGTTTCAGGCAGAGCTCAAACTTCACTTTCTTTTCTGTTTTTGTTACTGAACTAAAGGAAGAGAAGCTGCCTTCTAATATTCAAATGGACACACTGTTTTCAGTCACGTCAGGATCCAAGTATGTGTATGGCAGGTCCAACACTGAGTTTCTGGCTTTGATCTCTGCACTCAGCCTTTTGAGCTCTACTTGGAAATCCTTTATTTTTTGGCAGGGAACCTCCTCAGTGAAATGCTCCTCTGGGTACTGGCCAAGAAAGATCTGATGAGATAGATATGAGATCACTGGCATGTTTTGCTTCTTCCACTCAAAATGCATAGTTGTATGACTTTTGAATTTGACATTTTGATGTACATTACATAACTTGAACACTTACAGAGTCAGAGGACTGCTTGCTGAGTAGCCACATGACGGCCATGCCATGAACTGTTGTTTGAATATTGGGGAATGTATCTATCATGCTTTTTTCACTTGCTTTCCCCTTTTTAGTTGGTGGGGGAAGCTGCAAGGTGACAGGACTATTGGGCATCCAGGCCCCAAAGTCGTACTGTATTGAAGGAGTAAAGGAAAGGTCATTAATAGGCTCTGAAGCACATAGCAGTGTGATATTGGTGTTTGGTCAAGCCTGGAGAGTCAAGGGGTGTAATACACATTAGGCTCTAACTTGATTAAGGACAAACATGAAGGAAAAGAGTGCATCCTTAAATTGCTGACCCAAAAACTAGAAATATTTGATGAAGAGATCTTTAAGAGCTTGAATGAAGGTGACTGGACTAGAAAGGGATCTCAAGATTGCATTGTAGGTAGCCAACACCACCCCTGTTTATTGGTCATTCAGTGGACATTGATGGCTTCTTTCACTCCTCTTTCAAACCATCTCTGTCTTCTCTGTCCAAAATGTGAATACCATCAACCCTAACTCTTTTGATCTCTACAGCCACTTCATAAACACATGGGACAACATAGAAGAGTCACGTCGACAGGCAAGACGTTCAAGATGTTCCTCTGCATCTGAACAACAAAGGTCACTCTTTTGAGGATGCCAATGTTCGCATTTTGGACAGAGAAGACAGATGAGTAATGAAAGAATTCATCTTTGTCCACTGTGGATGATCATCCTTGAACAGAGGTGGTGGTTTATGACACCAACTGTCTGCCATCTATAATCCAATTTTAAGATTCCTTCCCAGACACTTTAACCATCTTAAATTGGTCAGAGTGGGCACGCTCCATTTTGCTTAACTATTTTTAAATCCCTGTAGAACTGGAAACACGTAAGCTACCGCAAAATTTTTTTTTTGCATATGAAACCGGAGGAGTTGTGCTTACATTTTATGCCATCAGCTTGTCCTAGGTTACGATTTCCTTCCACATATAGCAAACGCTCTGTGTCCACACTACCGTTTTCAGTAGTTTTCAAAGAGTTGTGCATCCACATTGAAATGGCCAAAAACGCCTATATTCAAGCACAAAAGCGAGTGAGAATTAAACAATTTGAAGAAAAGCTATCTGGAGCATGTAAATACTGATATTAATCTTTAATAGGGCTGTTAAAATTGAGAGCAATCAAAACAACTGCTGTATAATGCCCTTTGTTCAATTGGTCACATGACTGCATCACATGACTAAAATGCGTCATCGTTTTAGAAAGTCTGCGTTTTCCAGCGCCCACACTGCGACAGGACACCTCCAGTTTGAAATGTATCCATTTTCGAGAGCATTTCCAAAACACTGTGTTTTTCCTTGAGGAAAATGCCGGCTCAGTCTGGAAAACGATGCATGTTCGTTTGAAAACGCATTCGTGTGGACATAGCCTTAGGTCAAATGGCCCAGGATGTGAGTGGGCACTGGTTCTTATGTAGCACTTGCTACTCTCCTGGAGACTCAAAGCACATTTTCCTATGTCTCCATAAGTGCTTTCTAACATTCACACTCCACTGGATGCATCATAGAGTTACTTAGGGTTAGCATCTTGCCCAAGGATATTTGGCATACAAACTCGAACTCGACAGGGTTTGAACCACCAAAATTCCAACTAGTACGGAGCCTGCTCTACCACCTGAGCTTCAGCCATCACTAAAAATTTAATGTGAAAAGCAAGATGGACCTGAGATCATCAGTCAAGCCAGACTCTAAAATTAATATTCTCTTAGGACTTAAGTATACTTACCTTTTATAAATTATCCTGCCACTAACAAAGGAACACTTGTTAACTGAAGTGTTTTCCCAAATTGAGAGAAAAGTATTCATGGAGTTGGCAATAATTTATTTTGCTAACTAAACAATGCTCCTTTGCCTTTAATGTCTTGAATAATGCTATATCATCCAGGTAAGTAAATTGAGGTTGATTCTGTTCATCTAGATGTAGCATTTTCAGTGGAAGAAACATTTCGTCACTCATCCAAGTGACTTCTTCAGTCTCAGCTGACTGCAGGTTTCCCCAACCTTTACGCAATTACTGACACTAGTGCAACTGAAAGGGATGTGAGGTCAGTTCGTTTATCATGAATATGCAAACTGTCATGACCTTTGATCAAAGGCAACTTTTCAAAGCCCACTGATCTAAGACCATTGATCAATGGCCATGAGCACTATTTAATGAGAGTTGGGGAATGGCTTCAATCACAGCATTGTAAGGCGGTGAAAGATGTACCCTTAGGCCTCCTTCTCGATTCAGAGATGTTTTTTCCCTTCTTGTGTAAATGGCCTCCTTGACTCCCTGTGTTCCTCCCTGTCCAGGATGTGTTCAGGTAGCTGAGACTGAAGTCACTTGGAGTAGTGACGTTTCTCCACTGAAAACTTTACGTCCAGATGAACAGAATCAACCTTTTGGGGCTTAGCAATTGAAATTTGTAAAGTGATTGTAGTTTATTTCTGATATATTGTAAGGTGGTTAATCTTACCACTTTAAGGTCTTGAAGGTTCTTGCATGGCCTTAAACTATTACAACCTAAATAAATGAAATTAAATGATGTTAGAAGGTTTCACCTGCCCAGAGTTGACAGCTGAGTGCTGGGCAGAGCAAGTGAAGATCACCATGGTGACGAACTTGACCATCTCATCCACAGTGCTGAATTTCTGTGGAATTCCTGATGATCAGAACAAAAAGAAATGGCATTACTTCAATACACTGGGGAAACCAAAGTAAAGTTGTATCAAAATTACAATATTGTAGGTGCACATAAAGTTCTATTATCATAATAAAGTCTCACATCATGCTTTGGTCAGTGTATATAATATATAGGTAGTCCAAATATGCCGAAAACTTTAAACTGCTCTAAATGCTCAGATTCACACATTTTTTAGGATGGGGTAAAGTGTCCAATAGTAGGGATCACTACTAAACTAAACACTACTTACACTTTTTTTAATGCTAAAGTGGGAGTAGCACAAAGGTAATCCACAGGCAGTAACAGACTGCCCATCTACCTGCATCTACCTGTTGTTTTCAAGGAAGTAGGGTACTCCTGATTTTGCTGTTGTTGATCTTTTAGCCAGTGGAAGAGACAAGTGAAGTTATGACATACAAAATGCTGAAGTGGATCAAAATGTTAAAAAAAATGTTTCCACCACAGCCAGTGTCTGTATTGTTCATTCTATATTTTTAGTCTTTGATTTTTCTTCTACATTTCTGCTGTCTCCCCCTTCTGTTTCCCAGCCCCTTGTGAACCAATCAGAATTTGACCTTGGCCATTCATGCTCAGCAAACTGCTTATGGGATTTTGGTTGACTGCATGGGAGCTTATTTGCAGTGGTTTCTAAACTGAAACATGTACGCAGACGGACACATTTGTGGGACCGTAAATCACGTTGGGTTTTCACCCAAATTCTGCTCAATGTCAAGGTCATCTTCTTGTCATTTTTACAGGCAGTTTTTCACATTCACTAAAATCTGTACTGATAAAAGTTCTAGTTTGGACTGTGATGTTCAGAAAATGAATGCATTCTTGCACCCCTTTACCACTGAAACATAAATGCCATCATTAAGTTTAGTTATGGTATAAAAAAGTAAGATAGTTTAGAGCTGGTCAAAAACTTGGGCCACACCATTGACAAAGTATATCTTAGTGGTCAATAATAGTTGGTGAATGAGAACCAGTTGTCCTAAATTGATTTACAGGATTTTATTTCTCATTAGTTTGTGCATTATAGCCAGTGAATGACAGAAAAAAAGCTAAAACTTTGCTTCTGTACTTTGATGTTATTTTTTTGGTAGGTATTACAATAACCTGTGAACTCGAATAGATCATGGACCAAACGACTTGGATCTATATATTTGAACTGCAAATCAGGCATTTAAATTCTAGTAGAGTTAAAATCTAAAATCACAGAGCTTTAAATGAGCAGAGTAAGTCCAAAATAAAGCTCACCTGTGCTTGCTTGTGAAAGGAATCCATGTTCATAAATGTCCTGAATCCACTTCTGCAGTTCAGAGTCTTTCTGGACTTCAGCATCAGTCTTGTAGTAGGAGGTGAGAATTTCTTTCACAAACCTTTGAAATATAGAGCCATAAGCAATGAAGCACAATCCCAATTTAAATACAGATTTCTTAAACACACTAGACCATAAAATTTGTTAATGTGTATAAAATGTGCTATTTTTTCCCCAACCTTTGGATCTTTTTTATATGAAAACTTTTATTTTCTACATAGTAATGGATGACAGTAAAGGAGGCAGGGTATGAATTTTTTAAGGTTGTTTTCAAGAAAACCAAGCCATGGGAGTACCTCAAGTCTACTAGACCCTAACCTTAACCTAAAAACAAAAGTCTTATAAGAACCCTCGTGAAGCTGATTCTGATCATCTTCTTGTGACGTTTTTAGTGGGAGAATCGCTCTGTCACTCATCCAAACAATAATTGTGCATAGTGACCGAAACTTGTACCACTGACTATCACATGTGTTGGGGGCTGTCAGGTCACTTTCATGATCATTAAGAAGTAAAGTGACATTGCCATTGATCAATGGTAGTGTGAAAGGACTCTAACTATTTTTTGGAGGTCTGAAAAGGTTACTCAGGGCGTTTTAGACTCCAATGATTTAATTGTCATCTATTTTGGAGCAGTTGTTTTGGTGCTGCCACAGGCCTGAAAAACAGCCTGGCTATTCCTGTTTATCAAACTCCTTTAACTCTAGAACAGTGGTTCTTAACCTGGGTTCGATCGAACCATAGGGGTTCGGTGAGTCGGTCTCAGGGCTTCGGCAGAGCCTCCACCGCGGGGTCCGGACACACCCGAATTATCGTGTAAATTTGTGATGACACGGCCCCTTTTGGCCATCACTGGCTGCAGATGATCATGCTACACTGCTTGGCGGAATTTAGCGCGCAGTAGTCAACGTGTGACTGTCGTGGTAGTAGTTCGTGTGATTTTTTTGTTAATATTTTAATCCATACTAACTATGTCGGGAAAAAGAAGAAAGTGGTTGGACGAATATGTACAATATGGATTCACATGTATCACGGAACGTGATGGGAGTGAGCGTCCTCTCTGCATGATTTGCAACGCCAAGTTGAACAACTCTAGTCTCGCACCAGCAAAACTAAAGGAACACTTCTTGAAGCTGCAAGGAGACATTGAATACAAGAACACAACACTTGCTGAATTCAAGGATGAAGAGAGACAGATTCGATGAAAGGCCCACTCTGCCTGCTCTTGAATTTTGTATCTGTTAACAAACCGATCCTCACAGCATCGTACGAAGTTGCTTACCTGATCGCAAAGCAGGGCAAGCCACACACCATTGGTGAAACACTCGTGAAACCAGCTGCATTAAAGATGTCGAATCTGATACTCTGAACAGCGGCCGAAGGTAAATGATTCCAAATTCCTCTTTCAAATGACACCATCAGCAACAGAATAGAAGACATGAGTAAAGACATCTTGGCTCAAGTATTCGCAGATCTGATTTCAAGCCCAGCAAAATTCAGCCATCAACTCGATGAGAGTACAGACGTTGCTAATCTAAGCCGGATTAGCTTTTCGAAAAAAGCTACCGTTATGGAAACGACGAACAGAGAACAACAACTTCGCAAACTTCCCCCTTCTGGACAACTGTGTAAGTAAGATCGAAGATGTGTCTGGAATCGGAGATATTTCTGTATTCACGGAACTGAAGCAAACTATTGCAACGCACTTAGATGAGCTTGCAATGTCTCTCGACAGATATTTTCCTACGAGAGAGTCATATCCAGCATGGGTGAGACAGCCATTCACTTTTGCTGATTAGACAGCAGATGTCAATGATAAATACCTTGACGAAATCATTAAATTTCAGCAGAGCCAGGTTCAACAGCAACTCTTCAGAACAACAACGCTCTCAAAGTTTTGGTGTCGACAAATGGACAAGTATCCAGTTATTGCTAAGTAAGCCCTGGATTTTTTTATGCCATTTGTTACAACATATCTTTGCGAGCAATCCTTTTCGAGGATGCTGGACATAAAAACAAAGAAAAGGAACAGACTTTGCTGTGAAAATGACATGAGACTGGCACTTGCCAAGGTAAAGCCACGCATATCTGAACTGGTCTCTCAAAGGCAACAGCAGAAGTCACACTGATTTGCAGGTATGTAATTTGTTGTAAGTTTGTTCATTGTGTTGGTATTGTTCTTTGAACAAGGTGATGTTCATGCACGGATCATTGTGTGCACCAGTAAAAAAAACACATCTATGTCTTGAATTTGAAAAAAAAAATCAGATTTTATTTTCGGTGAATGCACATACAAAACTGGTGGGGTTTGATACCTCCAACAAGGTTAAGAACCACTTCTCTAGAAGGATAGAAAGAAATTAGTTTTCTAATTATAACTTCAATAACCATACTTGCTCATCTATCTTCTTCTTGATTTAAAAAATGTAATAAAAAGTGTATCAGAATCTCCTGAGGGATTTTTTAATGCATGCCAGTGAACCCATTCTCAACCACAACAAATAGATTTGAGTTCTATTTTTTCTTTTTTTTCCAAAATGTTGCTCTACATCCAGTTACACAGCCACAAATAAAAAACACAAAGGGAGATTGAGTCTGAATGCAGTCCCAAATGGACGGTCTGGAGGAGGAATAATGTGAGAGACAGTTCTGGGGACTGGCCTTAAGGAGGAGTAGCAAAGGAGAACCTCTCTGGAGGTTGAGAAGGAGACCAGCTAAGGTGGGGAAGCCACACTAGAGGCTTGCAATAATAGACACAGTCCTTGTGGATGGCCTCGAGACAAGAGACCAGAAGAGAAGATGGAACCCCTCCTGTGGCTTGATAGGGGGCTAGTGACGGTCAAGGAGACTGGACCCCTCCAGAGGTTTGGCAATGGCTAGTTGCAGAGGCTTCACAGGTGGTCTAAAAGCCAGTGGGTGGAGTGGGGCAGTTTATCATGGTGGCCAGCAACAACAAGGCAGGAAAAACCAGGAACCAGCTGTTGAGGCATACTCCATGCAGTGGCCAAGGAAGAGGCTGGTGATCAGAAAGCAGGGCATTAGACTACAAGATGGCCTTCAGAGAAGGAATGGAACGGTTCTTGATCCAAAGCATCTGCCAAACATTTTCTGCTCTTGCTCTTGACGAAGGCGGTCGCACTTTTCTCCTCTCCTCCTCTCCCTTAGCTTCCCTGCTTAGCCTCTTATGTCCTTGTCTAGTCTCGTGTTTTTTGTATTACTTTTCCCTGGAACACTCTCTCACAGTCTGTTCTCTAAAACCTAAAAGTGGAATCATGGATTTGATCAACTGGTCCCTAAATGCAATTGACACCCCTTTCTCAATGAGAAGTTTGGGCTTGGGTGCGCCTGAGTGCTGAAGATATCTACCTATTCGGAACCATGATAACAGGGTTCTTGCTGATCGGAGCTGGTTTGGCCCTGACTTATCAAAGAATTAAGAAAGCGGAACCGGTTGTTCAAACCCCCACAAGGCTGCAGGCTGGGATTGAAACGATGGGAAGAGGTGTGAGTTTCTCAAAATGGGCTCATTGAGTGCAGCATGGATAAGATCTTGGAGAAGCTTACGGCTGCCGTGAATACTCACAATAAGATCTCTGAGTGCAAACTGGATTACATCTTGAAGAAGCTCACTGTGGTCGTGAGTTCTCAGAATGGGCTCTTTGAGCACAAGAATGACAACATCAAGGAGAGCAAGTTTGATAACATCATAGAGAAGCTCATGGCTCTCCAACGGGAGATTGAGAGACCAGTGTTGGACTGTTAGAACAGCTTTGAAATTCATATGAGTTGTTCGCACTAAAGTAAAAAACACCATCACTTCATGCGGATACCCTTTCGGCGCCAGCTGCAGTCTCAAGGCTGGAGCCAAACAAAAACACCCTGATAATGACTGTGTTTAGACTGTTCCTTCCCAGTCCACGCAAGGCCACCTGGGCTGGCTGGAAGACTGTTTACTTAGCCTAACAGGGCGAAGGACACTGTCTCAGCTGAACTCTGCACGTGGCGAATAAAGCCTTGATTGATTGATTGATTGATTGATTGATTGATTGATTGATTGATTGATTGATTGATTGATTGATTGATTGATTGATTGACAGCGTTGTAGCATGGGCATTTATGGGTGCCAACCAGGGTTTTAATAGTTTTGCAATTTTCATTAGTTTTTAATTTTATTTAGTTTTGACTTCAGATTTTCAATTTTATATCAGTTTTAATTAGTTTTTACCAGTTGTTCGCTAGATTCGTTTTTTTTTTAATCCTTAGTTTCAGTTTAGTTTTGATTAGTTTCAGTTATAGTTTTAGCTGTGTTTGCAATAATTAAGTGAAACAAAATCCCAGTTTCATCATATCAGTCATGCTCTTCTGCTTATCCTTGGGTATGTTGCTATTCCAGCTACCATACCCTGCACCCTGGACAGGTCGCCTGTCTGTCGCAGGGCTAACACGCAGAGACAGACAACTCACATTCCCACCTATGGGTTCTTTAAATAAATAAATAAATAAATTAGGGCAGATGAACAACCATTGATACCAGGCAACTTGTTTATATTATTGTATTTTGCACAACTCTGTTGCTTGTGAAGCTCGCACACAAGAATTTCACTCACATGTGCTGTACCAATGTACCTGCACATGTGATGTGACAATAAAAGTGATTTGATTTGATTTGATTTGAACTATAAAAGGTATATCTTAGCCCGAATGAGACTATTAACTCTTGCAGCACCGGGTGTTCATATTTTGGTTCAAGTGAATTGATAAACTTCTTGAAGGCTCACACAGTTGTGTAGATATCCCCGTCCTGTTGTCTCGGGATGCATCACACTGCCTGGCCTGGGGTTAGATTCTGTTTCTGGGGATTAGGGTTGAGTGTGCTCCCTTACCTTCTCAAGGTAAGCTAGGTTAGCCTTCTTGTGCGAGCTTTTCAAGTGCAGTTTAAGGATTGTGGGATTTTTTTCCTTATAGAAATGTCCCTCATAATTAGGGATGGGTATCGTTTAGGTTTTATCCGATACCGGTGCCAAATCGGTACTTTTTAAACAGTGCCGGTGCTCAAACGGTGCTCAAACCGGTGCTTAAAGAATGGAGAACACAAAATTGGTCCAAAAACCTCTCATGTTCAGCTGTTTTTTGTAAAAAGATAACAATGTTAGCCTTTTCTGCAGCTATGGGGCATATATGGCATCACTCTTGGCTGGAAGCAGTGCTTAAACAATGGAAAAAACACAAACTTTGTCCAAAAACCTCTCATGTTTAACTGTTTTCCACTTTTTCTTTGGTCATTTTAGCCTTTTTGGCCAGGGTGAAGGGAGTATCTGCCATCAAACAAGAGGACAGCCGCATGTAGCTATGATGATGTTTGCTAGTTCACCTTACATGCATTAATGTAATAACGTGGTTAGCCTACTCAACGTAAATTACACACGAACAACATTAAGCTACTCACGCAGAGAAGAACGGCTGCTGCTGCCATCATCATCATCATCCTCATCATTTCTGCTACACTGGCAGGACTAGGGGCCAGGACTCTCCTCTTCGTGTTTTTGGGGGATGTTGCATAACAGGCAACCCACCCGCAGTAGATGTGCTCGGTGTGAGGTCTCGTAGCAAGCTATCAAATACGGCACATTTCTGGGCTTTTAAAAAAAATGCTATGCGTCGCCAGGTGTTTCATCAGATTTGAGGTGTTACCTCCTTTGACAGTATCACAGTATCACCTTAAAGCACTTGTTGCAGGCTGCTGAGTTTGCATATTTTGCTGTGAAGTACAGCCAGACTTTTGACCGCTTCGCCTTGGGCATTTTTAATCTGTAGCTCTGCTCTAAAGGAACGTACGTAACTGGCCCACCTACTATCCTCGGAAACGTAAAATGATTGGCTAGAAGTGTATCACAGCTCAGGAAAAAAAAGCACCGAAATAAAGCACCGAAATGTGCGCTGCTTTTCGGTCTGGTTACTACCGTTTATGTCAGAACCGACAC
This sequence comes from Maylandia zebra, assembly GCF_041146795.1. Taxonomy (NCBI): domain Eukaryota; kingdom Metazoa; phylum Chordata; class Actinopteri; order Cichliformes; family Cichlidae; genus Maylandia; species Maylandia zebra. The sequence continues at coordinate 19,236,506 of NC_135188.1, read as the reverse complement.
CGGTACCCATCCCTACTCATAATTTGTCGCTTTCCACTACAAGACACTTGCTTTATCCAAAACACAGTCATATTCAAAGTAATCCCAAATTGGACCTCTGCGCTTTCTCCTGACTTTTCCTGACATGATTCTGCGCGTGGACGGAGCAGCAACACAGACGATTTGACTAACGTACTTGCCACCTGCTGGCATAATGAGACACAGCAAGAGAAAAACCTGGAAACTAAACTTCATTTTCACCCTTGACTATTGTATGACACACACACATCAATGAAAACTAAACACATTTTTGCTATAAATTCAATTAATTTTAGTTCGTTTTGTGAACACTCATTACAGTTTTAGTTAGTTTTCCTTTTTTTCGCAAAGTCTCGTTTTTAGTTTTATTTCGATTAACGAAAATGTTTTTTCACTTCTAGTTTTTGTTATTTCGTTAGTATTCGTTAACAATAATAACCTTGGTGCCAACCGAACCAGAGCACTAGTATTTATGATAAGACTGCTGATAGAAGTACCAGAATGAGTTGGGAAATGTATAAAGCTGTGCTTGCTGCTCAGATTTAGCTAAATGCTGCAAAACTGATCAGACAGTTTCACAGTGTAAATAGATAATCACAAAAGAAACCCAGAACTATTTTAAGCTAAAGAAATTAGATTTTCTTCCTTAACCACAGCCTTCACCTGATCCTAAGCCAACAGCGCATGCTTTTTTAGTTACTGAAGACAAAAGTGAATGTAGACAGACCTACAAACAAGAAGCAACTAAAGATGACTGTGGTAAAGGCCTGAGCATCTCAAGGAGAAAGCGTAGCATTTGGTGATCTCCATGGCTTTTCATCTTCAGGCAGTCATTGGCAGCAATGGACCCAAGCATTAAAATCTGCACCTGTGTTTAAAATTAAGTTATTCAAATTAATTTTAAGCCCCTGACAACAAGTTACTATGTTTAAACATGTATAAAATATGTATAAACAGCTAGTTCAATACTTTGTGCTTAACCCCTAGAGTTAAAGCTGAAAGTCTGCACATCTTGATGGACTGATTTAAAATCCATTGCTGTGGTGTAGTAAGACAATATTATAAAAATGTTGTTACACTCCATATATTTCTAGACATAGCTCTATATTTACCACCATACTGTAATAAACTGTTTGACCCAAATTTAACACATGAGCATCCTGATAAGGCTTTTTATTTGAAAAAAAAGTGAGTTTTTCCCCACTGCTCCACAAACTGACCAATTAGGCCTAACCTGATAGTTAGACTAATACCTCTTTTCCCCTTTTACCGACTTGATTCTACTCTGTCTTGGTCATTTTCCTTCGCAAATGAGTACAGTGTGTGGGTGGATGGGTGGGGGGGGGGGGTGGGGGGGGGGGGGGTTGAGCAATGTGGCAGAAGCTCCCATTATGTAATATGTATTCAACACAAACAAAGCAATGGAGGATGTCAAGGCGATGGTATACTGCCCCTCTGACTTTTCTTTTTGTCAGACTGAGGAAACCACGGTGTTGGGTTTTGTGTTGCCCTTTCCCTCATTTCCAGGTTTCAAATATGGAAGTTTTGATTTTTGCAGTCTACTGATGTCACATTTTTAGATGAACTCAGGTTGCTTGGAACGCCAGCCGAGTAGGTACTAAACAAAGTATCTGGTATACCACCTAATGGAAAACGCTAAAAATAAAGTTGACCCGAGTAAGCACTCAGAGGGAGAATTAGAGAACCTGAAGATGATTTCCCAAAGCTTCAATCCATCATCCCTGTAGTAGAAATTTGGTACATCTTTCAGCCCACGTTCTGCAATATCATCTGGGATACAGAGGGAGCTGTAGGTCAGGGAGGATAACGATTTCTGCAGGATTGTGATTACACCCTTTCCACCAGAAGCTGCATACTAGAGAACAGATACAACAAATACAAGTGAGAAGCAAATACTGTACACAATAGTAAAAAAGAAAATGTTGTTTAGGTTTTGGTCTGTTCAGTGTGTTGGTCTTTTCGTACCCGAGTCAAAACTCCCGTCTTAGATATTAGAAGTTGCCGAGCTAAGACGTTAATCTGAAGTGTGTAGCGAGTGTGAGGCATCAGAAGCTGGCAGAAAGGGAGAAATTTATTAGTAAGAAAATTACTTTTTCCTTGCTTATTTGATGATTTCAACGCAGTCATGTGAAAAAGAATTTTTAAACAGGTTTCTATGCAGTCTTGTGAAATTCTTACTACACTGTTACCTCTTAATAAGAGGGCCAGTGGCACCCAGTTGCTGCTGATGAAATGCACAAAGCCAAGAGGTTTTGAGAGATGTTTTTGAATTTTGTTTAAGCATTGTATTTTGGATTATCTTTGTTTTAGGATTCTGGTCTCAGTATAGTCGCAATTCTTTTTAGTTCAGTCCTTTATTACAGCTCTGTGTTTCCTGTTTGTTTTCTCTGGACTTCTCAGTTTTGTTATCCAGGTCTTAGTTTTGTTTATATTCGATCTCATATTTCTGTTATAATGCCTCCCGTGTTCCTTGTGCATTCTTGTGAAGTCACTCTCGTCTCAGTGTTTGTTTACCTTTCTGTTTTTGTTTCAAGTCTATGTTTCTGTTCATGCATTCGGTTTTTTCCCATTTTATTTTGGTGGTCTTTTGTCTCTGGTGCCTTGTGTTCTCCCTCTGGCTGTTTGAGAGTTCCTGATTTTTTTTTCTCAACTTGAGTTATTTTTATAATGTTCTTTGGACAAATGAGACTAAAGTAAAGATGTTTGATGACAATGCACAGCACCACATTTGACAAAATGTGGTGCTGTGCATTGTCAGCACAAAGACCTTGTACTAACTGTTAAGCAGAGTGATGGAGAAGTGATGAGCCAGAGGAACTGGACACTACATTAGTGCTGCTGCATTGACTTTCCACATCTTTTCCTTTTTGAGAAATTGACTGGCACTAGTTAGTGCTATATTCAACTCCAAGGCACAAAAGACTTAGACTTAGCCTCAGTTACCTTGTACAGTGGATGCACCATGGGCAGGTTACGCAGCAGTGAGACTGTAAAAACCTCAGCCAGCAGGTGTGTGCGTAGCAGGTGAACACTGACTTCATAGAAGTTGAAATCTGCACTTCTCACAAAGATTTTGGCCATCAACCAGTCATACTCAGAATCAGTAGGAAGGAAGATTGGGTTGTCCTTTGCTGGTTTCTGCTTTAGCTGAAGAAGAAGGAAGAGATATGCTTTTAATTCATTGCATTTGATCTATTATCCTCATTATTTGATGAATAACCATATTTTGGTTACTTATTTAGGTGAGTTTTGTCATGTTCCTGGGTCTTGACTCAGAGGGTTAAGTGTTTTTGTCTGTGTCCCGCTCCGGACGCTTGGCATATGTCCATATGATAGTTAAACTCATCCCATACTGTTTGAGTTTAGCAGAATTAATTTTTCGTTTAATAATGTATTGCTGATTGCTTTTTTGATGGCCAATTAAATTATGCAGTCACATTATAAATAGCTGCTATCTGAGCATCCCTCTCTTACTTACCTGTTGCCCTATACATCCAGGTCTCTGCTCATGTGGCTTCCGTAGCTGTCACAGGTAGGAGTCATGTTTACGCCGCTGCTTCCTCAGTCTGTATTGGTTACACTGTAGCTGATTGATTCTGCTCATGCTTTTGTAGAAACTTCCTGCGGATGCTTATATTCTCAGAAATATGTGTCTCAGTAAGATGTGGTGTTTATCCCCTTGATTCTGTAAGTTTCCCTACTTCTGGGCCCAAGGTCTTAATGCATTCATTCAGGCTGCTCTTTTTAATGTGCTGTAACACTTTGTATCTTGTTTTATTTAATATAATGAAGCCTCATCATTGGGGTAATTGGCAACCTCTCTGGTTTTTTATTAGCATCATTTATATGCAGCACATGTTCAAGCTCAGTTTTTAAAACCTTATGATGTAACTACAGTCAATGGGCTAACAGTTTACCAATACACCAAATATCTGAATGCTTCAGAGAAGAGTCAGAGCTCAGGATCAGCAATTTTTCAATTTCTCATAGTGAGTCATCCAAAATATGTAGTAGTTAGATATTACTGGCTAACCTTGGATTGGGCATGGATAATCTCAGATGTTCTCTTGACTCAAATTTAGGCAATGTTCAGTATCTTCTCCCAGCAGGGAAATCGGGGACCCTCACATTGTCTTTTTTTGTTTTGTTTTTTTTGTTTTTTTTTTTTGTTTTTTTTTTTTTGGGGGGGGGGGGGGGGGGGGGGGGCTGATGCTCATCCTCCATCCTCAATGTGCTATTGTTTATATTTTTCTAACCATAGGTCTATAGGTAGCCACCACGTAGCAAACCATTATATGCCAGCTAGCCCAATTTCAATAATGCTACAAACATTGCTGCTGTTTAGTTTTCTGCCGTGTGTTCTGTTTCTTTTTAGAAATCCATTTGTGTTCTTTTTTGCTTTGCCTTTTATGGGTTTTTTTGCATCTTAAGAAGAAAGTGTGCCCTCTTGATGCATGCTAAATCATTCAGGTCTGAAAAAACATTTCATCACTCATCCAAGTGACTTCTTCAGTCACTGCAGGTTTCCCCAACTTTATAAACAGTACATTTGCACAATGACTGAAACTAGCACCACTGACTAACGATGGGCTGCGAGGTCAGTTTCTTGATCATTAATATGCAAAGTGTCGTGACCACTGAATTACAGCCATGATTGCTGTTCAGGGAGTTGGGGAATGGAATCACAGCACTGTAAGATGATGAAAGATGCACCCTTTGACTTTGTCAACTTTGTCAAGCATTAGTATTATTGAGTGTTGAACTCACCTGAATAGCAATTGGCATCAGCTTATTATCAGGGGTTTTCTGAAGCAGAATAAGAGGAGCCATCAGATACTGCTTCTTTTTGTTGATGGTGTTTGGTTGCACTCCATCCAGAAGCTTGTAGTCACACAGGAAGATGTTGCCCTTCTGTTTGGAATTCCAGAAAGCATTACTGATGATTTTATGTCATGCATGCAGTTTGAATATTACAATTATGAAGTGAATGTACCAGTAAGATCAGCCAGTCATCATTAGTTCAAGAGAATTAAACACTTACCATCATTTCGTCTGCCAGACTTCCCCGACCATGGAGAGAGACCATGTCACCAGTGACAGGAAAGTTCTTTGGGAGTGCTTTACAGCATCGGATCAACATGGGGTTGACACCATTGAGAAACTGATAGCCAAATAAAGAGTCTTCCTTCCAATGTTTATGAACAAAGTCTGGAAAAATAATATTTTTTACTTGATTTTGGAATACAGGAATCACCACCTAAAGAGTCTTGATGCATGCTATATCATCCCCAAAAGGTTGATTCTGTTCATCTGTTCATAGCGTTTTCAGTGGGAGAAACGTTTAACCACTCATCAAAATAACTTCTTCAGTCTCAGCTGACTGCAGGTTTCCCCAACTAAACAGTACATTTGCACAATAACTGAAACTAGCACCACTGAATGAACAATTGGCTGACTCAGTTCCTTGATCATGATCATTACTATGCAAATTGTCATGACCACTTAATGAACAGTCGCGGTGCAAAAGTACTGTTTATAAGTTTGTGGAAATCTGCAGTCAGCTGAGCCTGAAGAAGTCACTTGGATGGGTGATGAAACATTTCTCCCACTGAAAACGCTACGTCCAGATGAACAGAATCAACTTTTTGATCCTACCTAAAGACAACATAGTGCCCAGAAATCTCCGATGACACAGGGACAATTGGGGATTTCCCTGAAGGAAGTTTTTTGATCTCCAAAAACCTTTGTCTGTTCTTAAAAAACTTCTAGCTGCAACAAACACTAAGTTGCACTGGGGTGGTCTACAGCTTAGTACAAAGGGGTTGGGCTCAGAATTGGAACTTCCAACTCTGAAACCATAGTTCACAGTCAGAAAAGGATGGATTGCACAGATCACTGCATTAAGATGAAGATAGAGGTAACTTCAAAATCACATGCAAAGAAACGCACAGAGGATTAACAGCAGATGATCCAGCAAAGTCTACAGGGAGGTCAGGCCTATTTATGCACAAGCACACACATAAACACACATAACAAGTGAAAACTAACACAAAGCATATGCAGGAAGTCAAACTGATGTTGGACACAAATGAAAACAAAATAAAAAAAAGGAACAACCCAAACCTGAATTCAGATGGCCAAACATCAAGTACAGAATAAAATAAACATGAAGAGTCTGAGGATGAACAGAAGGCAGAGGAGGGGCGGATAATAACACACTGAGGGAGCTGAACACTCAAAAGATTACAAACTCAAACAATAAACTGTGGTTTAATACAAATGTAGCCAAGTGTACAAGTATACAGATAATAATATTTTCTACTTTAGTTTAAAAAAATATCAGTTTAAGGTGAAAAAAGAGCTCTAAAAATTTCTTTGAATGCATGTTCTTTGTTTATATTTATGTTAAAACAAAAATGTTATTGAGTAGTTTAATTTCATTGTTTACACAGTTTCCTGTTTTCTGCATGTAGTGTGCACTTTAATTTGTTCATTTTGGTGATTTGTGTCATTGCATATTTTGGTCACCAGGGGGCAGTGCTTAAGAGTTTACTGCAGTTTTACCAAAACTTAGAAAAAATGCATCTTGGGAATTACTGTTTTTTACAAAAAGGTGATATCATTGGCAAGAAATCAATGATGCAAAGGACCTGCACGTGCACCTTAGGGCGGCTATTTTCTGTGTGTAGGGGATAAGTTGTGATATCATATGTGTTCTCCAGTATCCAGGTGAGCTGAAATATTGCTGTGGAATCCAGAGGCCACTGCCATATTTCTTCTTTGTATATATTTCATTTATTTTACCTCTTTTATTTCTCTGGTCCATTTTTGATTATTCTGTCTTCACCGAAAACAAAAGACTGCACATTAAGAACCCCAGTAATTGTGTCCTGTGAGGTTATTCATTTCTCAGGCTATACAAATAAGGAATTCAAAACTAATATTTTAACAGTAGAGCAATCTAGGTTTGTACTCAAAGCTCATTTTAAACTGAACTGTGAACAGGAAGTCAAAAAATACAACAAGAACTAATGCTCAGATTTACTTGTATGATAAAAGCACAACTGAAAAAGACTAAAAATGATCAAAACGTTCAAACACTAGAATAATAAACAGGAAACTGACATACATTGACTAAGAGTCCAAAAATCAACACAAGAAACAGACTAGAAACCATTCTTGATTTTAAGTGTAGTTGAATATATTTGATTTCCGGTGTACTCACCGGTACATTTTTCGATTATTTGGATTTATTTGGATTAATTGGATTATTTGGATTTAGATTTGAATGAACAGGAACATTCACACTCAGGACCAGATCGATCTCTGCCAGGGATTGACTTGCAACGCTTGTCCTCAACTTCTGTTATTTCAGCTGAATGTGTTCTCACGTCTTCTTCTCAGTGAGCTGCACTAGCGTAACTGTTTGAGCTATTTTAGCCTACCTGTTCGTTGCTCCGGCCGGCTTGGCTCCTTTTCCTCCACATAATCGAAGATGTGGACCAATTTTGGCACTATTTTGGATTCTCCTGATGCTCGTCTACCATCCTACGGCTGGACTGCTCCGCTATACAGCCGCTGAGCTCCTGCGCCTTCGCGGGCAGCTATCGGTCCCGTCGCCGGCGGAGCTCCACTACCACCCGGCATCACTTTCCAGCCTCGCCGGAGATACATCCATCGCGGGTCCCGCAGGATTTTCCATAACTCCAATGGAACTAAATCATTCTGGTCTGCTACTCGCCGCACTCGCAGGAACCCTGATCGGGCTGTTAACCATCGATCTCTAGCCCACCTGCCCAGGGCGCCCACCGCGATTAGCAAAAAAGAAGATACTCCACTCAACTTCGGTCTTCTAAACATTCGTTCATTGACAAGTAAGGGACCTCTCACCCAAGACCTCCTATCTGACCGTAAGTTTGACTTTTTCTGCTTAACTGAAACCTGGCAACAACCTGATGACTTTTCTCAGCTAAAAGAATCTGCTCCTCTGGGGTTTGTTTACTTTTCTAAACCCCGCTGCTCAGGTTGTGGGGGTGGTCTCGCAATCCTTTTTCGCCAGCACTTGAAAGTCCTGCCAGTTAACGTTGATACCTTTAGTTCTCTAGAGGTCCTTGCATGTGAGCTGACTGGACCCATTCCCACCATCATAGCTACTGTATACCGCCCCCCCCAAACCTAACCCTGTCTTCCTCAGTGACTTTGCTAATCTACTAACCCATCTTTCATCTCTCTCCCCAAATGTGATCTTGGTGGGAGATTTCAACATTCACATGGACAATAATGACCTTCTGCTCACCAGAGACTTTTCCTTCTGTCTCGAAGGCTCTGAATTTAAACAATTTATCGACTTTCCCACTCACTCTAAAGGACACACCCTGGACTTGGTCTGCTGTTCTGGTCTTACTCCCTTGAATCTTTCTGCTACTGAAATCCCCATAACTGACCACTTCCTCCTTTCATTTAACCTCACTCTCTGCTGCTCTTCTACCAAGCCAACCCGTCTCATCTTGTTCCGCAACATCAAGAACATTGATATGGACATTCTCACTACCAGTTTGGACAATGTTCAGATTCCGGACTTCTATTCTACTCCTTATGATTTGTTGTTATATTATAATAATTGTCTATGCACTGTCCTTGATTCTCTGGCTCCTGTAAAAACCCACTCTGTTTCCTTCGCTCGCTCTGCTCCCTGGTTTACCTCTGACCTCCGAGCTCTGAAGGCCAAAGCTCGGCAGATAGAGCGTAAATATAAGAAATCTGGTTTAACTGTTGATTCAGAAATCTATAAATACCACGTACTTCAGTATAAAGACTCCATCAACAAGGCCAAACAAAGCTTCTACTCTGGTATTATCAGTTCTTATGAGGGTAATACAAGGACTCTGTTTTCAGTTCTCAACAAACTAATTCAACCCCCCAACGCTTTACCACCACACTTCTATTCCTCTGAAACCTGCAACTCCTTGATGCTGTTCAGGACTACGAAAATCAATAACATCCACCAGCAACTCAGATCAAATGTTGTGTCTACGCCCTCTCCAGAACCTTTTCTCCTTTTTGAGCCGTTTTCCACTTTTCATCTTCCTGATTTATCTGATATTTCCGAGTTCATATGTAAATCAAAGCCTGCCACATGTCATGTTGACCCCATGCCCACAGGGCTTGTGAAATCCTGCCTCTCTTCTTTACTCCCACTCATTTCTGCTATCATTCACTCTTCTCACACCACCGGTATCGTTCCCTCCTTATTGAAGACTGCTCTAGTCACTCCTATACTGAAAAAACCTTCTTTAGATCCTAACAACTTTAGCAACCTCCGTCCGATTTCCAATCTACCCTTCATTTCTAAGATACTCGAAAAAGTGGTTGCAGCTCAACTTCATTTACACCTGGTTAATAATAACATCTACGAGAGATTTCAATCTGGTTTTCGCTCATGTCACAGTACCGAAACTGCTCTACTTAAAGTCACTAACGATCTTCTAATCGGAGCTGACTCTGGTCTTCTCACCATTCTCGTCCTTTTAGATCTGAGCTCAGCCTTTGACACCATTTCTCACTCTGTCCTTCTAAGCAGACTTTCCTCTCTCGGCATCTCTGACACACCCCTCGCCTGGTTTCAATCATGTCTCCTCGACCGTTCCCAGTTTATTCAACTAAGATCATTCCGCTCTCGTCTATTCCCCGTCACCTCTGGTGTACCCCAAGGCTCAGTTTTAGGCCCTCTTCTCTTTATAATATACATCCTCCCTCTAGGTACCGTCTTCCGCAAATTTGATCTTCAGTTTCACTGTTTTGCTGATGACACCCAGTTATATCTCTCTTGCAAACCTGATTCCTCCCTCCCACCTTCTTCCCTTACAGAGTGTCTATCCGAGTTAAAATCCTGGTGTACCTCTAATTTTCTAAAGCTCAATGAGGATAAAACTGATATCCTCCTTATTGGCACCAAATCCAACCTTTTGAAGGCAAACCATTTCTCACTTACCATCGATAACTCCACAGTTTTCCATTCTACTCAGGTTAAGAGCCTTGGTGTCATCCTAGACAGTTCACTTTCCTATAAATCTCACATCAATAATCTCACCCGTTCTGCCTACTTCCATCTACGTAACATTAACAGATTGCTTCCTTCTCTTTCCACCTAGTCTACGTCCATTCTTGTCCACAGTCTTGTTACCTCCCGTATTGACTACTGCAATTCTATTTTGCATGGTCTCCTCCAAAAATCCCTCCATAAGCTTCAACTGGTTCAGAACTCTGCTGCTCGCATTATCACCAGAACCCCCTCTTACCAGCACATCACCCCTGTTCTTCAGGAACTTCACTGGCTGCCTGTGAAATTCCGGATAATTTTCAAACTTCTTCTGCTCACCTTCAAGGTCATTCATAACCTCGCTCATCCTTACCTTTCTGACCTGTTAACCACCACCTGTTCTGCCCGTTCACTTCGTTCTTCTTCTTCTATCCAGCTTACTGTATCTTCCTTCCGCCTCACCACCATGGGAAGCAGAGCTTTCAGCTGCTCTGCTCCCAGGCTGTGGAA